>NC_056749.1:344491479-344563979 GCF_019279795.1 Protopterus annectens
ACTTAAATAAATACACAGAAAGTAACATAAAGGCATTGTATTTTACAAGAAGAATTAAAATGATAACATACATAGTTAAAAACATGTGGCATAATGTCAAATGAAAATATAGCCTATTAAAACATATATATATATATATATATATATATATATATATATATGCATACTCAGGCCATGATTCTCTGTTATGCAAGTGCTGGCTTCTTTTCAACACATTTGAACATTTTAACCATCCTTATGAGAAGTTTCCTTATAAGAAGCCTTCTAACTATATGAAAGTGGCACGCCTTTCTGTCTTTTTACAATTACATGCTGAAATTGTCAAGGTAAATCTTTAGCAAATAACTGCTCAAACTGGAAGTGTTAATAACGTGTTTCTGTTTCCTTACAGTTAAGTAAGAGAGTAAACATGAACAAAAACACAGATGTGTTAAAAGAGGTCTGCAAGACGGAAACATGACTATCGGGTTTGTTTGTCTTTTCCCGGTTAGGGGTCGCCACAGTGGAACTCCGGTCCGCTAATGATTGGCAGTAGATTTTTATGGTGCTGAGCTGCCAGCCTGATGCCCAACCTTCAACGAAGGCACACCATTCACGCATGTCTTTTGAATGCCACTCGACCGAGGGGAGGACATGCAGACTCCACACAGAAAGTGCTCCAGCCAAGAATCGAAAAGGAGGGCCTCTTGCTGTGAGGCAACAACGCTACCCCTGCACCACCGCGGCTTAAAGAAGACTATCAGGTAGAAACAGTATGGAGAGTTTTCCATAATGGCATGCATGTGTCCAAATATTAAAGTTACCTGAAACAAGACTATCGGGTAACTTTAATATTTGGACACATGCATGCCATTATGGAAAACTATCCGTAATCTTTCTGGAAATCATTCAAGGCAGTAAGCTACATTAGTTAATAAGGAAGTGCTGAAAGTAAGGAAAAAGTTTGTGGATTTATCACCTTCTTTTGGGCATGTTTGGGGTTCCATCAATAAATCCTGCAATGCTGACCTTATAGTTTTTGGAGACATGTTGGTGTATAGCACCACAGAATGTAAGCCAGTTCCTGGACAGGTTTTTTTGTATATAAGCTATGATGGGACTGAAGATACTGGAACGTTAGTTATTATCTAGCCCAATCCAAGTATTTTTAAATGTAAGGCAAAGCTTGCTATTAGGAGCCACCGTATACTGTTTTTTTTTTTTTTTTGAGGCTGGCAAAAAGCATGGAGCTGTACAGCACCTTAGGTGACAAGACTGCCATAAAGAGACCAACATATATTTCTGTGGTGAGCTGTCTTTTTGCTCTGTACAAGGCCTCTAGTTTTTGATTAACTACTTTCAATGCCATATCTACACATTCCTTGAAGCTGAGGTTGTAATCAATAACCATGTACAGATATTGAGATGTGACTGTATTTAACTACTTTCCATCAATCTGATATAGATGCTTAACTCTATGAGGTGCTAACAAGCTTCAGCCTATAGTTTTGAATTTAGTTTCCTTAGTCACTACCTGCTAAATGTATGCCTAATTAAGTCACTTAACTAGCCATTGCTCTTGGGTTGTCCCAGGGAAAATAGGCAGTTCTGCAGAGTGGGTTTACTGGGTTAATAAAACAAAACAATAAGACAAAAAGTAAACAAATCTACTGTAAATAGTGCACATCAACCTGCTTTACAAACCAGGTCATAACAACAAACAGTCCTTCAGGATTGGCCTAAATACCCAGCCAATAAATAAAGAACGAGCTCATGCAAGGATCATACAGACACACAGAGCAAAAAAAAAGGGAGGTTTCTTTTACTGGCATATCAAGTAGGTGGCCAGATGCACAACCCCCCCCCCCCCCCACCCACACACACACACACACACACACACACACACACACACACACACACACACACACACACACACACACACACACACACACACACCCATCCCACAGCCATTCTGTGCCCTGCCCACACCACTCCTTCAGCATATTTAAATAAATAATAACTTGTTCTTTTAATCTGTAGCAAAATGTTCATACCTGCCTGCATGGAGTGCTTCAGTGCTCATGTTTTAGTTAAAAAAAATTCTTCTTTTAAAATTGCAGCAAACTGCTTGCTACAGATGTAGCAAAGAGCTACTACAGTTTATACTCTGCCTGCACAGAAGCACCACAGTGCTCAGGTTATGGTTAAAAAAAAAAGATTTATTTTTACTTTTAATCTGTAGCAAATTGCTTCCTACAATGTAGCAAGCTGTTGCTACAGTTCAGACCACACATGGAGCTCTATGGTGCTCAGGTTTGACCATAAATTACTGCAAATGCAATGCCACTATTGCATTAAAGAAAGATAAGGATCATCTGATCATGCCCCCAACACTCTGCACCAAGGGCAGTTGCTCCACTCACCCCACCCTAGCTACACTACTACACACATACACACACACACACACACACACACACACACACACACACACACACGTACATACAAACACTGTGTGATGTTGACAACTAAACTTCAGCATCTACCTGGCGCACAGTTTAAAATTCTGGCTAAAAAAAACTGCTTACCTGTCTGATAGTGTAATGCTCTTGTCAGATCATCATGAGTTCTAACCATTCAAAGAAACATTCCTGCTGAACTGTAGACTTTAGTCTTGCTCCAGCAGCAGACTTTATTGGTTAGGAATACTGCATTCGCACCATCAGGCAATATCTAAATTCTCTGTTTACTTTATATTTTCTTACAGTTATAATTATCCAGCATACTACATCCTCACAGGTAACTAATATTGTACATACAAATGACCAGTGCCAGCAGAATGGTATTCAGTCAGATATGCAACAGACCATTCCTGCATAACTAAGATTCATTTCATTTCTTCAGATCTTTACATCAAGAAACATAAGTTCTTACTCAAAAATGTACAATAACAGGACAGAGTATGTGCATTATTCTTCAGGTTGCAGAGTGAAATATACAGGCTTTCTGTCACAAATGACAGAAACAAATACACTCTTTCACACACATAGACACACACCACACACACACACACACACACACACACACACACACACACACACACACACACACACACACAGATAATGATACAGACCAATATAGAATGGTGGAAAATGGTATGAAAAGAGGATCAACAGTTCCTTGCCTTTATTCTACCCACTGCTATATTTCCACTCAACTGATTAACAAGTGACTCTGTGTTTGCGATAACATCGTCTGCTGTTGTGGAAATTATGGAAATGTCCTAAAGGATTCTGGCATTTATAGGGGTGAGAGTACTTGAATGAGATGAAAGTCTAAACATGAAAGACATTAGTTTAAAACAAGTATTCTACAGTAATAAAGAACTGCAAGCTACATTAAAAGAGTCTATAACAAAATCAGTAATGTTTAAATAATATAGAAAGATACAGCAAGATTGTTAATAGTCAAAAAAGTAGCTAGCATTTTATTTAATAGTCTTGAATAACAGAATATGTGTGCGCACACGCGTGTATGTGTGTGTGTATGCACATCTACACACACACACACACACACACACACACACACACACACACACACATACACACATATGTGTACTTTAAATAATGTAACAGCAAAATATTGACAAATCAAAGTTATACTAGGGGAGGGTTTATGTCCTTTCAACACTGTTGTGTAATCTTGGAATTGGTATATAAAATTAGCAGGGGGTATGGGGCACACATTGGTTTTGGATGTGGTTAGATTTTGTCAATATTTTGTGTGTATATATTTTTGCTGTCAATATTATGCGGTTAGATTATTTTAAGTATATGTACACACACACATACACACACACACACACATATATATATATATATATATATATATATATAGATATATATATATATACACACACACACACACACACACACACACACACACACACACACACACACACACACACACACACACACACACACAATTATACTTGTCTTCATTAAACATCCACTGCATACAGCCACAATGCATTTTCTCACAAAATCAGTTAACCAATACATTGAAAAAATAGCACAAAACATTTTTTTTCTGCAGGGGGCAATCACCCTTGCATCCCCATACCTACACAAAAGTACATATACCAGAAATTTCCCTTCACCACTCTTAGATTATCCTAGATAGAAAACCACCAACTAACTGATCAACAAAATGGGAATTCGGTCAAATGAGCAATGAAATCCCATTTAAACAAACCAAGCCTGTGACAAACACAACTGCTCCTGGATTTTATATATATGTATATATATATATATATATATATATATATATATATATATATATATAGTATATACGCAACATATTTGAATCGTTAGGTGTAATAATTTCCTGTATCCCTGTTTGTAAATACTGTACAAAGTTATAGCTTTGCTATTATATTAAAAATAAAAACCTTTTGGGATAAAATATAGTAACACATCTTTTAAAAGTTATGACTTAGTAGGCAAAGAAGTATGTATTCATTTGTTCATTTATCTGACACTCAAGAAAAAACAAATCTGAAGGAGTCTCTTCAGTTATAACAGTAGGTAGCGTAGGCAGTGTATAAGACACATCTGAGCAATCATTGGAGAAATTCCAGTAGTTAATTGCACTGTACTACATTGTATCTGTTAGGTGTATGGTTGTTATAGGTAGTTTGTGTGGTCTTATTACACTTGGGCTACAAAGCAGCTATTCTACATTAAGAAGGTGTTTTTCTGCACCCTTGTGGCAGATGTGTGCTGCTCTAACCTGTCTGAGTTGGGGATTGTTGGTGGAAGACTTATTGTGTGTTTCCCTGATTGGTAATTAGCTTAAAACTTGATCCTCTTTGCTCGTATTTAAGACTCGCCTTTGGGCAAGCTTTGGCACAAATACTCAAAGCTGCTCATTGTTTGGCGACTTTGCTACTGATAGCTGAGAATCTGCCTACACCTGGGCAATCCACTACAAAAAAGACAAAAATAAGCAAATTTTGCACTTTTCTTGTATACTGTGACTATACTTTAACAGTTTCTTAAGCTATTTGCTGTTATTATTGCACTTTACAGGGGGAAAAAGTATTGTCTATTGCTGCTTCAACTAGTTAATTTCACTGTATTGCATTGCATTTTTTAGTTGTAGGGCTGCTGTAGGTAGTTTGTGTTGGCTTGTTACACTTGGGCTCCAAGAATGTGCCTTCTGGCAGAAGTCTGCTGATCTAACCTGTCTGGGTTGAGGATTGCTGGTAGAAGGCTTATTGTGTACTTTCCTGATTGGCAGTTAATTTAAAACTTGTTTCTCTTTGCTCGTATTTAAGTCTCATATTTGTGTGGTGCTGTTCTTCACACAGTGATTGTTAGCAGTGCCCCGTATAGACACAATATGCTAGAAGCTCAGTTTTTGCCTAAAAAGCTGTCAGTGAAATCCTTCCAAACTTTTCTGCTGCTCTAGGACCTACTCAGTTATGCACTGAGCAGTGTTGTCTTACTGATCAACCTTAGTCTACACAAAGTATAGGTCCCTCTTGTAGTCTCTGCTCTACCAGCACAGTCCTGTCAAATTAACCCATTCCCTTCCCTAATAAAAAATACAATAAGAGCCTGCTATCATGGGCATGCAGTTTCACATCATGTCTCTGGCCATCCTGATAGACATGGGCATCTTGAGGCAATGTAGCAGTTGTCTCTTGTATACTGACAACCACTTACTCCTGAAACAAACCAATACTTTATATGACAGATGTAGTTAAACTATGAAATTGGAGGCAAGACACTCACATACGGACAGATTGAATGCCAAACAAGTTGCCAGCAAACACACACCACACAATAAATAAGGACACAACATGTAAACCTAATATGTGGTGGTACTCACTAGTAACTTACCAAAAGATCAGATGCCTCCCAAATGGAAACCACTTACATAACAATGCAAAAAACAACCACAATGCATAATAACATACACACTAGTGTCTCAACAAATAAGCCTATAAGGCATAACACCACAAAACCTAATATACTGGTCATAGGTGACTCCATTGTGAGACACACAGATGCTCCCCTCACCAGGCTGGATAAGGACTGGGTTACGTTTAGCTGCCTGTCAGGTGCCTGGATCCATCAAGTCACTCAAACACAAGTACCGGTATGACTCCATAATACTCCATGTGGAGGTGAATCACTTGAGACTTACCTCACTAAACTGAACAGTGACATGACTGATCTCTCAGACTATGTGTCACAGGCAGGTATAAGCCTAGCCTTAAGCAGCATTTTCCCTTCTCCAACGATGATGCACAATACAAACAAAAAATTATAGACGTTAAGAAATGGCTTAGCTTCTGCTATCAGTCCAAGGGAATCCAATATCTGTCAGCCTGGGAAGACATGGTCGACAGGCCACACTCCTTTGCCAGAGATGGTCTGCACCTGTCTTCTCTAGGCTGTTGGATAATGGTAAAGGCATAGCCACCCCTATTGTGCCTTTTTTATGCAGTGTCAAAATAACAACTTCCCAACATAACAAAATTGTTTCTAGATAAACTCAAGGTACTGCTGCTTAATGCTAGGAGTCTAAACAAGAAACTGCATTCCCTGGAAGCACTCCTCACTTTGGAAGATGCTGACATCTGTGCAGTTACCAAGACATGGTTCAAAGGTGTGGAAAGCACTCCATCCATGCAGGGCTATGATGACTTCCATACGTTCAGACCACAAACTGAGTGTGAAAGAACAAAAGGATGAGGTTTATCCATCTTTGGTAAGGATAAGTGCACCTCTAGACTGATCAAACAGTATGACTCCCTTGAGATACTCCATGTCCAATTAACTATAGGCAAATGCTCCATATGTCCATATATAGTGCCCACGTTCCATTTAATTAATGGAAAGAAATTTCAAACACAAGATGTTTTTACTTGTACTACGAAGGGCATTATTTATAAAATAAAATGTTCTTGTAATTATTTTTATATAGGTGAAAGTAGGAGAAGTTTAAGTGAAAGAATTAAAGAGCATGTTAGGGATATAAAAAAATAAAAAATTAGTTAGCCCTGTGGCAGAACATTTTAATTCAGTACACTATGGGGTAATTGACAGTTTAGCAGTTACTATTTTGGAACATGTATTTGTATATTTTTCTAATGATGAATTTTTGAAATATTTACTAAGAAAAAAAGAGTCTACTTTTATAATGAAGTATAATACTTTGCAGCCCTTTGGGCTCAATAAGGAATGCCATTGGCAAAGTTTTATTTAATTTTTGTTATGTTATTTTAAATAATGTTAATGTTGCTTTAAGATTTTAACTAATTAATTGATTGAGTGTGTTTGAAGGAAGTTATAAATTGGTTTGCTGTGTGTAGGCAGTTTACTCTGTAAAGGCTGTTTTGGCCGAGGCGCTAGGAGAACAACGTTTTTCTTGGATTATTTGAAATTTATTGCTGCTATTTTCATTGTGCTTTTCCACTATTTATTTGCTGTGGAATTAAAATGTTATTTATCTGGAAATTAAGTCATTGGTTTTTCGGACGTGGTACTACAACTTTTTCGTTTTGGTGGTTTTTGCTAACTATAGGCAAAGCCCCCTACCACATTACAGCTAGCTATAGGTCCCCCACCATGAAACAGGAAAAGCTTACCACATATCTGGACTTACTGGCATCACATGCCATACAGCCCAACACCCTACTCATGGGTGATTTTATTTATAGTACCATTGACTGGGAAACATACACAACCACAAACTTGCTGGTTCAGAGGTTCTTGGATTTCATCAATGAAAATGCTCTGGAACAGCTGGTCAGAACACCCACAAGAGGATCAAATGTCCTGGACATTTTATTCACTAACATGGGACAGCAAGACACTCCTCCACCCCACGCCATATGATGCCCTCCCTGTTAAGATTGGACCATAAATCACTCTTTTAATGTAATTATAAGACCAGATACCCAGTCAAGTTCAAAAACGCTTAAGAATTTTTCAGTGACAAATTACAACCTACTAAGTGATCTATAAGATGTTTCAAAGCACCCTCAAATGCAGATAACAAGAACTCCTATGCAGAAGTGTACACCAATGCCCTGTATAACCACTTAAGCAGTTGTACAAAATCAGCTGTAACCGACCAGATAAAAAACAGGTCTTGCCAAAAAAACAAGCCACCATGGTGGACCCTAGTATAAACAGGCTATATAATAAGAGAAAGAAACTAATGTCCAAGAACAAGAGGGAACTGGCTCAGTAGAGAAAAAAAAATCCCTCTCTAGCTTAAACAAACAAATCAGAGATCTTGTCAAGTCCTCCAAAGCTAATTACAAAGCAAAAATAGCCTCCCTAGCTAAAGATAATTACAAGACATGCTTTAACTGTCTGCAATCTAAAAGGGAATACCCACCTTTGCACTGAAATGGTTGTGGATGGCATCAGACATACTCAACTTCAGGTAATAAAACTTTAGCCCCTCTCCCCTCCAGTCATCCCCCAAAGTATACCTGTCACTATTCCTCAGCCAATTATCTCAACAGAGTAGGTCATCTCAGCATTCTCCAAAGCCAAAAACACAGAATCAATGGGACCAGACAACATCCCAGGTTCAAACAGACAGAGAACCAAACAGTTTCCTGGACAGTGGTAAGAAAGTGTTAAATCACCAAGTAAATCACATAAAGTGAGAAAACACAAAAAAGTATTTTGAATAAAATAATCAAAATAATTAAAAAAGAAACATTTGTTAGGCATCCTAACATCTTAGGTTGCCTTTTAAACAACTTAAAAAAATGACCTAGCAGACCCACTTGGATCCCTGTTTAACCACAGCCTGTGAACTGGCTATGCTCCGGCGGAATGAAGGACAGCAACAGTAATCCCTCTGCATAAAGGGGGACCATCAACTGACACTGGGAATTATAGGGCCATAAGCTTGACTAACCCCATCTGCAAGCCCATGGATAGAATCATCATGGACCTTATTAACAAAGAAATAGGTAATCTCCAAACTCTGGACCAAACCCAGTTCAGATTTGTTAAAGGTAGATTATGCATGTTAAACTGGTTGACTTCTTCGAGAAAGTCACTAAGGCCCTGGACGAGGGAAAGACAGTGCATACTGCCTATCCTGACCTAGCCAAAGCATATGACACAATCCCTCACTCAGGTATTATACAGTAACTGTCCCATTTGGGAATTAACCCCTACATTACCAGATGGGTAGCCAACTGTCTCAATGACAGGACACATACTGTCAGAGTAGATGACTTCACCTCTAGCAAAAGACCATTCACCAGTGGCATACAACAGGGTTCTGTGTTGGGTCCCTTATTGTTCAGAATTTATTTCTCAGAAGTCCAAGTAAACTTGGATGGCCTGTGGTTGACCAAGTTTGCTAATGATTGCAAATTGGCAGAAATCACTGAGTCTCCCAATGATGTTAATATACTGCAGACAGAGTTAACACAGACAAATGATTGGTACCAAAGCCACAGATTAAAGCTAAATGCAAAAAAATGCATTATTATTCCTTTTGGGAAAGATGACATCCCTGATAATTACATTATGGACAGCAACTCTGAAGTGTAGACATACAGCAATCTGAACTTTAACCACCACATATCTATATTAGTAAGGCAATCCTCCCATGTGGCACATCTTATACATAAAGGCATTGCATCCAGATCTAAGGATGTTATAATTCCATTATATTCAGCCTGCATCAGACCAATAATGCTCCCTTTTGCATGTACCTCACCAAACACCTGCAACAAATAGAGACCACAGACGCTTCTCACCAAGAAATTACAGGGTACACAAAACAAGTCTTGAAAGAAAGACTGAAAGCCCTGTCACTCTATTCTGTCTCCTAAAGGTTGCTAAGGGGTGACCTGTGGCTGGCAGTCACTGACCCGGCCCTGATGGAAATGTTACACATTCGTAAATCAAACTGCATAAGGGTCACTCACCCCAGGGATCTTAAACTAGCCTCTAGACATGAATAGGTCATGCTAGAGAGATAGATACATCTCCCAGAGACTGCCATTTCCCTGGAACAAGTTTCTAATTCATGTAAAACAGAGTCCCTCCCTGACCTTCTTAAAATGCAATCTAGTTCAGTGGATGGGTGACCGCAAATTCACTTCTGGGGTGCTACCCATGTTCCTCCTGGACAGAGGAAGTCAGTATTAACTACCATAGACCCTTATCTCAGTGAACTTCACTTAGCTAACCACTGACAATTGGGGCAGCTCAGGATAAATATGGCTAGGTTTGTAAGGGCTCTAGGGCCGTTAGCCTAATAACTTTCTAAGGTCTTGAGTAAAAAAAGCACCGCTGGTTCTTTAACATCAATCAGAGCTCGTCCTATCACACACAGCTAAAATTTAACACCTCTTCACAGATTCCGAGATTAATTAATACTCCAAGGCCACTCAGTTTAATGACCGTTCACACGTTGCCTTGTCAGTAACCTTCCCACCAGTGCAGGTGCCTTTCGTTTTCCTTCTTTTTTTAACAAGGGAATGCAATAAAGATGGCACAACTGTCCTACAAAACAAGCAAACAGGAAATAATGTATCTTTTGCTGTGTTTACAAAACTGGGAAACCTCAATTTGCCATCCAGTTCAATTACACTTGGTTACTTAGGTGTAAGCAAAGGGTTTAATAAAATGTTGCTTCAAAAATATCTCAGATGTCATTACCAAAATGTGAACAGTGATGATCTGTTCACAAAAATATGTTCTGCAAATGTCATTCATAGTAGTAATAGTAACTTGTTAGCCATCAATGATTCTATTTGCAGCTGTAATCTGGCCACTCTGACTGTGCACCTTTTGTAATTTCGAACAATAAGTCATAAAAATGACTCAATGTAAATATGCTGCCATCATACAGAAGCCATTCGCAGTGATACAGGAATGGCGGCAATGATGCATTCTAGACTAAACTCTATGGATGGTTTTCATATGGCAGTTATGATACTCCATTGATATTACCACGATGCTTTGTTTCCTTGTATCTGATATTATAAAAGTGTTCCTTTAGGAAGCAGGACTACGAGCTCTCTACAGTAATAATACACACCCTTTATTTTAGATTACCAGAGGTTAGCAATGATTAGGAAGCATCAAATCATAGGAGGTTACCATGCTAATGGCCCTAGAGCCTTTTTAAGCCTAGCTATTCGTGTCTCAGTTTGTTTTATTATCAGTGTCCATGGACTAGAATGGCTTTGATATGTGCCTGTGCCTTATGGCGTCTGCAAACTGCCCTGTCCATAACAAGCCAGGGGAAATTTGCAATTTCCAATCAGATTCCTCTGATGGAGACTGCAGAGACCAACACACATGCTCTAGGGGAGATGCAGGGCTGCTTGGAGGTGAAGGGACATCCTCTGTGGACAGACCACTGCACACCTCTCCCAAACATGTAAGCAAGTGTGTACAGTTAAGGCCTGTAAGAAAAACAGAAAAATATGAACCTCTCCTGACAGCTGTCTAAATGATGTTCCCTCTTGGTTGACCCTCACCCCAGGTGAAGGGGAATGCATGAGTTAATCGGGCTGGAGGGGGCTGATAGATGTTATACAGCAGGAGTAAAAAACCTGCAAAAAAGGCATTTTTGAAGGGGGACAGCCCTCTTGCACCTTCCTTTTGGGCAACGTCACCCAGTATTCCCCTACTTATATTCACTAAGGTCATGCAATTGTTTGGAAAAGAGAATAACTCTAAAAAAAGAGGAAAAATGTCTCACAACTTTAATCTCACATTGTGGTAGGGTAAAGTGAAACAATTTTGTGAAATGCATTTTTGAGGAGGTTTGGATTGGGAAATATGGTTCCATTAGTTACATTTCATGAGTTGGAAGGACTCCCATCTGCTTTTCTTATTTGAAGTGTGTGTGCAGAGATTCCACAGAGAGGCTGCATCTGGCATCCCTACTGTAGAGCACGGACATGATGGATAGTGTCTATCAAGTGGGTTAGAGTCTGGGAGTCTAGTTCACCTAGATAAGCAAGGTAACACCCTACCATTGTATCAAATGTATATAGGGTCACAGAGAGTGCTGCTGTAGGACAACTATGGGACACACTGGCAGGAAAGATAATATCTTCCTGCTACATGAAGGTGAAGGGATCCACTCCTGCTAACCCCCCCCCCCAACCCTTACCATTAAGAAATAAACAAAGAATGAATGAATGATGAAGAGGCACTAAAAACAAATCATTTGGGAAGAAAGTAATGTTGTAGTTTTTCTTTTGGCTTTTCCCGGTTAGGGGTCGCCACAGCGGAACTCTGGTCCGTTAATGATTGGCAGTTGAACTTTACAGTGCCAAGGTGCCAGCTCGACGCCCAAGCTTCAACGAAGGCACACCCAGTCACGCATGTCTTTCGAATGCCACTCGACCGCAGGGAGGACATGCAGACTCCACACAGAAGGCGCTCCAGCCGAGAATCGAACAGGAGAGCCTCTTGCTGTGAGGTGACAACACTATCGCTGCACCACCGCGGCTTGGGAAAGAAGTAATAATTAAATCAAATATTAATCACCCAGCTGTCTCAGGGAATCAGGCCACAAGTGAACAAGCCAATTCTAAGTCGTATTAAGTTATGATAGCCTGAAAATGTCCAACAAGCATGCTACACAAATGTTGAATTCCCTGAATTTTAGCATGCATATTATTCGGGTCTATATCCCGAAATCGAACTTCCAAAATGTCGAACACCATAAGTTCGAACTTGGAAGATCGAATTCGGATAACATCGAAACTTCAAAAGAGCGAATTTTTTCCCAAGGAAAAGATTTGCTGTTCCGAAAAACACACACATAACACAATCACACCAAACACCTTCAAAACCTACACTAAACCTAACATACACCACTATCTATGCACTATCCTTAACCCAGCCCTAACCCTAAAGTCCATCACTACCGCACACATACCTGACCCACGCCCTAACCCTAAAGTCTGTCACTACCGCACACTTACCTGACCCACGCCCTAACCCTAAAGTCCATCACAATTGCACAGTTACCTGACTCGCACTCTAACCCTAAAGTCTGTCACTATCGCACATTTACCTGACCCACGCCCTAACCCTAAAGTCCGTCACTACCTGTTTGTACACTTACCTTGACCCGGTCCGAGAATGCCAAAGCCGCAGAAATGGCCAACCAAATTCTTTCCCTGGGAAAGAATTCGGGTTTCCACGGCTTCGACATTCTCAACTTTCGAACTACCAAGTTTGGCCTTCTGGTATTCGGCATTCTTAATGCTCGATTTCGCAAAAGGAACCAGCACAAACACTGTTTCCCCTGAGAATATGGACAAAAAGATACAAAAATATGTTTTTTCTGTTATTTGTTTTTCCATACTTGCTGACAATCAGCAACCCCCCCCCCCCACTCCATATACACTTCAGCCATGGACACACTTATTTATTTTAGTTAATATATTTACATTTTATATGCTTGGGTAGAGCACAGGACATTCCTGACACAGAGCTCAGGGATGACTGCAAGAAGTCATCATTCAGATAGCCATGGAGGTGACTGTGCCTTTGATCACATCTAGCAATGCAACAAATGACAGCATTTGTTTTAAATTGCTAACCCTGATCCCGGTGGCTGACATGGGCACCTGTATCACCACTAGGAGGTCTACTATGTCTTCTCCATGATTGTGAGTGCTCGTGTTCACCTGCTAATCAGAGCTACTACCACTGGCTTGATATCCCCTGCAGCCAAATGGACCACCATTCTCACCTCCCAGGGTAGGTGAGCAGGCAACAGCTGCTCTCTTCAATTCTCTCACATGGTTCTTTCAATGTCAGAACAGCTAGACACACTTGGGCATTTAGTTTAGTACTAAGCTAACTGCCCCTGCAAGCCATTTTAAGCCTAGCCAATTATCCCGTGTGAGACTCAAACCCTGCACCTTGTGTTTGTAAGGCAAACACCTTAACCCTTAAGCCACACTCCCAACCCTTTGGGGGGTTACAGTAAGGGTTGCAGTAAGGGCTATACTCAATTTGCCAGCCCACCAGCCACTAAAAAATACTTTTCCAATATTGGGGAATACAAGCTAGTTAATACTGAATTTTTATGGATCGTGTCCTGCAATTGCAGTTAGGAGCATCCTCTAGACTCCTGAGAGTCCTGGAACATGTAAGTTATTTTCAGCAAACTGAAAGAAAACAGACTGTCTCTTATTGTATGGGTCCAAGGGGAAAATAAAAGCCAGACATACAAGATTATTATCAGTGACACAAGGAGATTCTTTCCTATCCCCTAACTAACATCCCCCCAAAAGTAGTTGGCTGAAACTAAAATAACTGTCAGTCGTGATACACCATCTCCCTTCTGCAACTAATCTGACAGGAGGATATGAAATAAAATCTGACTAGATCATAGTGCTACAGAAATCCGGAAGAGAAGGACATAAAACGAAATTCCCACTTTCTTCCCATTATTATTTTACTTTGAATCTGAGACAATATTAAGAAGAGCTTGCCATGATTGCAATACATTGATACATACTTTGCTATTTCCTTTTTCCACTGTTATTTTTAGTGGAGATGCCAAAGCCATGCTGAGAGGAACACATAGAAATCTGACTCTGTACAACAGAACAGCTACTAAAACTGTCAACCAGAAAGTAGCTTTCTGTATAGTAGCCTCTGGTGAGAGAAATGGTCAATGGATACTGGAAAAAAAGCAAGCCTTGATTGAACTAAGTTCAAGAAACAACAAAAAATTACTAACTACAACTTAAGCAAAAATGTTAATTAAAAATGGTTTCTCCAATGGGTCCTCCTCCCCACAGGGCAGGTTACAGGGTGGAAACTGTAAATAACAGATGAACATTTGGCCACCTCTAATTACACTAATTTGGAGGAGGATCATGCAGGAAACCCGTCCATAGGGTAAGAAGTGCACTATCTCAAACAGATTTGCACTGGAGACAGTCTTGCACCCAAGCTAGTGCAATCTTCTGGATGTATTTCATAAAGGTGTGATCCTGCACCCAAGACTCAAACTCGCAAGAGATGTCAAACATTTTCTTGGCACTTAGCCTGAGATGCATAGTCTGATGTGAGGTCACCTAATGGACCTCAAAATCTGACACATACCATCCCAAGTGGGGCTGATGGATTGGCTCAAAAGGGGGATCTTTGGACCTGAATACTGCCAAGTCATGATTAGGCGAATGCAGCGACCATCCCTTCACATGAGACTATCAGGGTTTTTTTGAAGCTCCAGCTAATCAACATGGGGTTGTGTGGCACAAAAAAAAAAAATGCAAGATCCATTCCCAGAATGGGAGTCAGGGACAGGCCTCTTGTGGTCCCATGTCCTCCATTAAGGTGGAGGATGGGTGTATAATCTAGTCAAGTTCTCATTAGCTGAGGATGAAATCAACACATACTGGATTTATCTTGTGGAGAGCTAGGCCTTGCCCTGCTTTCAGTTGTGGGTATGTCTAGTTTAAGGGCCCTCTTGTCAAGCTCCTTCTGAACTGTTCTCAACAGCAGCATCTGTTTAATTAAAAAAAATGCCAAAAGCTCCTCCAGCGGCATCTCTAAGTTTGCAGGACTGAATCACTCATACAACAATTACCAACACAGCTCTCCTCCCCAAGATAGTAAAGGAAATACTAGTATGGGTCTTGGTTGGTAAACTGATGGGCTGTGAGAACACAGTATGCTCCTGTTTAGGCATGTAAACAAAAGACTTCACTGATGAAAGCAATGATCATGAGCCACTCTGCAGGAAGCAAAAAAGAACTGGCAAGCACAGGGGTAAAAATCGTAAGGGTATGTGGTATGTGTCGTAGTATGCTTTACTAAAAGATAAGTAGACATTTCCAAATTCAGGACCTTCCATCTTTTTCTGATTGCTAAAGAAGATGATCCTAACCAAGGACATATCAAGTACAGAAACAGTTCCTGATGTTAGATTTGAAGACATCTTAGTACACTGCCTGATGACACAACAGCAGACATACAAAAATCAGATGAAATTTCAGATAATGAAAGCTCAGAGGATCCACAACTCAAAAAAGTGACTATGGACAAAGTGATGAGACTAGTTTCTAGGACTTCCACTTGTAAAATTGATACCATGTCCAACCAAGGTTCCTCAAAGGCACAGGCAGCCAAAACACATAAACAGCTGTCAGAGCATTCAAGCTGTTACACAGACACTGCATTTTTGAATTATTAATTACGTAACATGCATAACTACATTATTAAATGGTCTATGCGTACAATACTTGAATGTTAGGAAACTAACCAAAACAGAAGGGGTTATCAGCCTACCATGCATGTAGGCAGCACACACTCATGGGGTGGTCTGGGCACTATGAAAGGATGAAAGAGTTCAATCCACTGAGAATTATGATCACAGCCAGAAGCAAAGGTATTAGCCCTTGAACACTTAGCATCACTGTGAAGGGATGTAGATCTCAACTTTCTGAACCCATATTTCCAGTTCAAACAAGGTGTAATAGATAATCTACAAAACACTCCATCAGGGGGCACCTATTTTGGAAGCATATTGTGCACAATATACTCATTTGTGTAAAATGCAGTCATCTTTTTAGAGAAGACACTGCCAACGGGAAAAGCAAAGGAGCAGCTGCATAAAACCAAGAGATCTTTACTGTATGATGAAAATTAGTCAGGACTCTACAAGGCTCTGCATTGTTGTCCACTAGTTTTTGTTACTGGGCTAGTAAACAGGAGAAGTCTCTGGTCCATGCAAACATGTCCTGTAAAAAAATTATACACACATACACTTACACACTAATATTTATATATATATATATATGAACATGAAAAAATGTAGTGTAAATGGAACATAAATGATATGAATGTTCCCTTCTCCTCTCTTGAAATAAGGGAATATATTTGCCTGACTACCTTTTAGACATTATAAACTTAATCCATATAGTATCTAAAGTACATTTCCATGCACATTCTAACGTACTGTTTTTTTTTTTTTTTTTGGCACCAGTACCTTAAGCATGTCCAATATAGAAAACAATTCAAGTTTTAATTCAAAACATTTATTTTTTAGTAGTTCATTTCTTTAAAACATATTAGTGGTCACATAATTTAATGTGATATGACCCAAATGTCATTATTTGCAACTAATTTAACTTTAAAACCATAACATTTTCTTAGCTGTATCAGTCATAGAAAATAGTCTCCTTTTGTAGAAAAACATATGGAGCTTTCTTTTAAGTATTTTTTTTATTTTATTTTTGTTGACGGCTAGTCCCAGCTGGATATATGTCCATTTTTTCAGTGGCGGGAGAAAAAAAACAAAGGTTATAACAAGTAAGGGAATACAGAAAAATATAATACATTTTTTTTTTTTTTTTTTTTTTTTTTTTTTTTTTTTTTATACCCATAGTATATATGAGATAAGTTGTATTTAGGTGTGTTATAGTGAGAGGGAAATATTGAGGTAGAGGAAAGGTGGAAGAAAGGTTAATCAGTAATTTTTGGAAGTTAGGTTACTGCCTTTAAGATTCTGGTTATACAGTATTTCAGTTAGACCACAGCTAAAAATATAACTTCACTATCTAATGCTCTGTCTCCAAAGAATAATATAATGCAAGAATCTCATAAGGGCATACAATTACTAGTTTGCTTCTGGGTTCAGCTGCATGGTCCTTTATGGCTCGTAAGAACTTTGTAAGAAATCCATTCAAGTTTCTAGCAGCTGAAATATTTAAAAAACAGCCTTTACTGCCTCTCCTACTATCCAGGTACTTCTGATTTTTTCCAAAGCCAATAACTAGCTGTTCTTAAATCATTTTATATACATAACAGATTTAATAATTTATAAAAGTATATTGTCAGATGCAGACTAACATAAGATTTAATGATTTAAACAGTCAAGTTATAAAATGCATTTATCTCTCCATTTTAGAGCAATACGTTTTACTTTAAATTGCTTGTTCCTTAGTAGCCAGATGACTTTTTTGCCATACATTACATAACCAAGCCATCAACTACTATAGTTTGCTTCATGCTTTAACCCAAATTATTAATGATTCCTTTCTACAATCATCAGCCCTATGTATGATATCAGATCTGTATGTTTGCATCAACCACCTTCATATATTTTTTCAGAGTTTCCATATCTGGCACCACAGTACAAATTGTTGTACAGAGTTTCATATCCTCAATTTACTTAATCTGCTGTAGAACTAAGGCACAAAGAGAAAAGTACAGTTTTGTACCTACCATAAATGTAGACGTCCGAGAGGTATGCATCTGCAGTCCTAACAAATGGGTTGTCCTGCCTCAGGCAGCCCTTCGGTCGGCCGGATTCCAAAGTCTGGGTCTGGCCTCGGCTGATGTCGCACTTCACCCGACGTCACTGCTGCTGTCAATTGGGTATAAAGGCATCAGCCGAAGCCATTTTCCTCAGTGTTTCTTGCCCCAGATGCCAGGTGCCCTCTAGGAAGGCTAAATTTGGATAAATGCAAATGATTCCAAACAGTAGAGAGCAAACAAAAATAAACATGTATGTACATATATACAAACAAATACACCATAATAGATTCCCCCAGCTAGCTACAAGATGGGCAAATACCCTAGGAGTACCACAGAGGGGAAGGAGGGTGGGTAATCCTGACTGCAGATGCATACCTCTCGGACATCTACATTTATGGTAGGTACAAAACTGTACTATGTCCTTCAAGGATGCATCTGCAGTCCTAACAAATGGGTAGAATACCATAGCCAAACTGGGGGAGGAGGCACTAAGAAGATTATGGTGTAGTTAAGATCCCTTGCAAAACAGCAGTGGCAAAACCTGCTCGGGATCTGGAGTATAAAGGAAGATTATAATGCTTGGCAAATGTATGCACGGAGCTCCAAGTAGCAGCCTCTAAAATGTCTTTGGTAGCCACTCCTCGTAAGAAAGCTGTAGTAGTGGCTGTAGCCCTTGTGGAGTGAGGTCTGATGTTTTCTGGAGTTGTCTTCCCATGAAAGGAGTAACAAAATCTAATGCAATTTCCTATCCATTTTGAGATTGTCTGCTTTGAAATTGCTTTTCCTTCCATTCCTGCTGCATATGCTACCAGAAGCTGATCAGTTTTTCTATTGTTCTTGGTTCTGTCCAGGTAGTAGCGCAATTGCCTGTGTACATCCAAGGTGTGCAGTAGTCTTTCCCCCCTGTTCTGTGGGTTGGGGAAGAATGTTGGTAGGTGGATTGCTTGGTTCAATGATACCCTGGAGACCACCTTTGGCATAAAAGTAGGGTTAGTTCTCAAGGACACTCTATCCTGATGGAAGATAAGGAAGGGCTGTACTGCCATTAATGCCTGTAATTCAGAAACCCTTCTTGCTGAAGTGATTGCAAGCAGGAAAGCAGTTTTCCAAGATAAGAACTGTAATTCTGCTGTTGCTGCTGGTTCAAAAGGGGGAAGTGTTAACTTTTCCAGCACAAAGTTCAGGTCCCATGTAGGCAGAGGTGGCTTCCTTGGAGGCTTTACATTTTTAATTCCTCTCAGAAACTGCCTGAGTAGAGGATGAGAGAAGACTGGTGGATCCATGTTGTATTCTGCTGAAATTGCTGATGCATGAATCTTGATGGAGGAGTAAGACAGGCCATTGTGGAAAAGTTCTGCTAAATATTCCAGGATGTTAGCTATGTTTGCCAATGATACATTTTCTCCTTTTGCTGCACTCCAAATGAGGTATCTTTTCCATTTTGCTGAATAAGTCTTCCTTGTGGAGGGTCTGCGAGCCTCCAGGATAATGTCTTTAACCCTCTGAGATAAATCTGGGTTATTTTGTTTCATGTAAGATTCCAGGCAGCTAGCTGCAGTGTTTTCAAGTTTGGATGCAGGATCTTGAAGTTGTTCTGTGTTAGCAGCAGAGGAACTAGAGGTAGAGGCCATGCGTGTGTCCGAGACATACTTCTCAGAAGCGGGTACCAATGCTGTCTCGGCCAGTCTGGAGCTATCAGTATGATCCTTGGGTGATCTTCTTTGATCTTCAGTAGCACTTTGTGCATCAAAGGTAGAGGTGGGAATGCATATGCTGTTAGGTTTTCCCAACTGAAGGATAGGGAGTCCACCTTCCAAGCAAGTGGGTGGTATGTCCTTGTGTAGAATTTTCTCAATTGGTGGTTGTGTGGGGATGCGAACAGGTCTATTTCTGGTATCCCCCATTTCTCTGTAATGGTTTTGAAGATGTCCGGATGCAGCATCCATTTGTGGGCATCCGTGGTAGTTCTGCTTAACGTGTCTGCTAATATATTTTCTTTTCCTGGCACAAATAAGGCCTGGAGCTGAATGTTGAGGTTCAGGGCCACATTCCACAGGTCCATTGCCATCCGGCATAGAGGATATGAATGTGTGCCTCCCTGCTTGTTGATATACCACATAACTGTGGTGTTGTCCGTCCTTATCAGCAAATGACCCTGTTGAAGAAACGGTCTGAATGTCTGAATTGCCTGTTTCACTGCCAGCATCTCTTTTTGATTTATGTGTAGGTTCAGCTGGTCCTGTGCCCATAGGCCTTGTATACACTTGTCTGCCATGTGTGCCCCCCAACCGAGGTCTGAGGCGTCCGTGGTGATCGTCTGGCTTGGGTGAGGGCTGTGGAAAGGCAGTCCTTTGTTCAACTGACAGGCCTGAGCCCACCACAGGAATTCTTGCTTCAGGCATGGAATTATTGGAATTTGGGTTTCTAGGCTGTGCTTGTGCTGAGACCATAAATTCCTTAGGTACCATTGCAACTTCCTCATATGCAGTCTGGCATGTGGGATCAATATTATGCAGGATGCCATGTAACCCAGGGCTTGCAGGATTTTCCTTGCTGTAAGCTGGTTCTGCATTGTTAATGCCTTGAAATAGAGTGGTAGTTGTTTTTGCTTTTCTGCTGTGAGAAATGCCATTTGATTTGATGTGTCCAGTTCTGCACCCAAGAATGTAATCCTTTGGGATGGTACCAGCCTTGACTTTTTTATGTTGACTGTGTATCCCAAGGCCTGCAGTAGGTGAATAACCTTTTCCAAATCTTTTGTTAATTTGATCTTGTTGTCCGCTTGTAGCAGGCAGTCGTCCAAGTATGGATAAATTTGAATTCCCTGAAGCCTGCAATGAGCAATTACTGATGCCAGGCATTTCGTGAATACTCTGGGCGCAGTAGATAAGCCAAAGGGCAATGCTGAGAATTGATAATGCTCTGATCCTGCAAGAAATCTGAGGTATCTTCTGCAATCTGGTCGAATAGGGACGTGCAGGTATGCCTCCTTGAGATCTAGAGTCACCAGCCAAGCCTCCTTGCCCAGCATGGGAAGAAGGTGCTGTAGGGTCAGCATTTTGAATTTTGGAACAATGAGATATGTGTTGAGAGCGGACAGGTCGAGAATAGGCCTCCATTGGTTTTCTTTTCTTGGCACCAGGAAAAGTCTGGAATAAAATCCTTGTCCTTGTTCCATAGCCGGTACCTTTTCTATAGCTCTCATCCTTAGTAAGTGGTTGATTTGTCCTAGAGCGTTTGTCTTTTGGTTTGGTGGTAGGTTTGGCATTCCTCTCTTCCTTGGTAGAGTATAGAAGTGAAACCTGTAACCTTTGTCTATTGTCTGTAAAATCCATTTGTCTCCTGTAATGTAATGCCAGTTTACTGAAAATAAGGCTAGCTTTCCGCCTAAGGGTGCTTCCAGTTGTTCCCTGGTAGGCGGTATCAGAGCCAAGTCACTGTGACTGTCCTGTGGAAGTGGTAGTGGCTGGATCTGCGGCAGTACTTCTCTGGTTGTTAGGCTGCCACTGACGTCCCCTGTAGGCACCTCTGGATTGACCTCTGCCTCTTGAGCGCCTATTTCTGCCTCTCTGTGCTCTAGTGTCTGGAAAGGACCAATTCTTCGAAGGCCAATTTCTACTAAACCTAGGAGGCTGGACCTGTAAGAAGTCCTTGACTGTTTGGACAGATTTTGCTTTTTCCTCCACCTTCTTTAACACTTGCTGTGCAGGGGAGCCAAACAAACTGAGTTTCTCCATGGGAGCATCTAGGAGCTTTGACTTTACATGGTCTGGTAAGGATTGCTCTTTTAACCATGCATGCCTTCTGATCACTGTAACAGTCATAGCTGATCTAAAGGAAGCCTCCAGTGCATCATAGCCGCATTTTAAGGAATGATTACTGACCTGCTGAGTGTTATGTACCAAATCCTGAAGGGACTTACGGTCTATAGGTTCAGGAGAGGATAGTTTTTTATTTAACTGATCTAATAAAAATTCCTGATACTGAATCATGTGGAATTGACAGTTTAAAGCCCTAGCCGAAAGAGTAGCAGAAGTATAAACTTTTTTACCCCATCTCTCTAATGCTCTAGATTCTCTTTCGGAGGGGGTTTTTGGCAGTTGCTACAGCTTTGGGGCCTTGAGAAATAGTTTCAGGATCTGCAATAGGAGCCTTATACAGGTGATAATGTGTGTCCGGGACCCTGTAGTATCTGTCAGGCTTAGCAGGGGCCGGAGGAAGAGAGTCAGGGGCAGTACAAGCATCATTGAATGCATCATCCACAACTGTTAGTACTGGAGGAATGGCTAAAGGCCTATGCTGTGGCAAATGCAAAAAGGTCCTGAGCCGTTTCCTAGAATCTGAAAAATCCTGGCCCTGCCATTGAAATTGTTCCCTCATAGCATGCAAGGTTTCCCTAAAAGAAAATTCCTCAGGAGGAGAGGCAGAAGGAATGGAGTCTTCTGCGTCAGAATCCTCATATGGAGAATAAGGGCCTTCTGGAGGATTTGAGTTTTCTGAATCATCAGAAGAATAATCCGTAGAAACTGGTTCAGGGGGCTCTGCTCTAGGCCTCTTCTCTGGAGGGGGATGAGAGGCCCTGTCAGGGTGAGGTTGGGATCCCCTGATCAAAGAAATGAGATCCTCTGCCAGGCTAAGCATTTGGGAACTAGAGCTAGGCCTGTGTGAGGGGGGTTTTGAAGGCAAGGCCTTAGAAGATTTAGCTGCTTTAGCCCTAGAGAAAGACTTGATAGACATGGATGCAGGGGGCCTAGCAGCTCCACGTGCAGGAATAGATATGTCTAAAGGAATAGTATCTGATAAATCCTGGGTGCCTGCTACAGCAGGAGAAATTTCAGTAGCAGATTCAGCCATGCTGTGTGAGGCCTCGGCTGCAGGAGGAATGCTTTCAGCCGAAGGAAGAACCGAGGACTCGGTTTCAGCCGAAACCGAGACACTCGCGGTTGGCTTAACCATGGTTTCGGCCGAAACCGTGGACCGCGAGTGTCGGTCCTTTTCCTTACGCTTTTTAGCTAATTGTGAAGTCGGAGTCTCCGACGGCATTTTGTAAGCAAAAGCGGGACCAAAAAACTCCTCCGCAAACTCCGACCGACGTCTAAGTGTCCATCGGTTGAAGGAAGCACAGGCTGGACAAGCTGCTACGTCGTGGTCTGGGCCTAAGCAAGGAAGGCAGTAAGAGTGGAAATCCTTATGAGGTATCTGTTTCCCACAAGTTAAACAATTATTTACTTTTTCTGACATCGGCTGAGGCAAGAAAGAGTCCCCAACGGGGTACTTAGCTTTTTAGAAGTCTTCGGTAGTAGAAATCTCTAGATCTGACCGACCGGCACTTGCGAACAGCTTCTGCTTCGGGCACCGTGCGGCAAGAAAGACTGAGGAAAATGGCATCGGC
Source organism: Protopterus annectens (assembly GCF_019279795.1). Lineage (NCBI taxonomy): Eukaryota > Metazoa > Chordata > Ceratodontiformes > Protopteridae > Protopterus > Protopterus annectens. The sequence continues at coordinate 344,515,153 of NC_056749.1, forward strand.
TGATGCCTTTATACCCAATTGACAGCAGCAGTGACATCGGGTGAAGTGCGACATCAGCCGAGGCCAGACCCAGACTTTGGAATCCGGCCGACCGAAGGGCTGCCTGAGGCAGGACAACCCATTTGTTAGGACTGCAGATGCATCCTTGAAGGACATCTGAGTAATCAGGCCTTAAAATTTGAAAATGCAGACATCATAATTACTGTAAAAGAACAGCATGACACTGCTTACAGGTAACATTCTAAGGGCTGCTTCACAAAAGGGTTCATTTTATTTTCACTGAAGCAGCTTTTCCAGAGGTTGCATCTGGTCTTAATAATTTTTTCCTCAGTACTTGTTGCTGCTGTCTGTGAAGGCTTTAAGTTGCATTTTATGAAGATTATAAAACATCTCAAATAAAAATGCAATCATTTTCATTTACTTTTGAATAATCTCTCTTTCTTTCAGCTGGAACAACCTCAAGGTGGAACTGTCTAAGTAAGGGACGGCTCCCATCACATGCAGGTGCTGAGGCTTTTCATTTGCAAAAAATGCTTGTTTTACATTGCTATATATTTGTTTACAAAAAAATTCCATATAACTGGAACACGTGTTTTGTGCATTTCTGTACTCTACTTAATGGGTTTTGCATGTTTATGTAAGAGAGCTTGCGTTTAACAGCTTTTGAGTAGACATTGTTAGCCCTAACAAGCATTCTAGTCATGGAATATAGTATATAAATACTGGAATTCCACATTTCTCATTCATAAACATCACTACCCAGACTTGCCAGCCTCTATCAAATGGTAGTCGGGCAATCATCTGCAGACATCCTATCCTAAGAAGAAAAGCAAACCACTGAACGCTTAGTAAATCCTGTCCTGTCTGGTCTTCTCTGGAGATCCACTTCTGTCACTTAACGTGCAATACAAGCATCTCATTTAGGAGCCACCCCTCTATGTCTTGCATCAAGCTTACTTTCTTCACTTGTTTTTGTTGCTGATATGAACAAAATTAACAATATCTAGTAATTATAAAGCAATAAAAAAGACCTAGAACCTACTGAATCTGATGCATTTTGTCCTGTCCTCACTCTTTCCATTATATCTGTTTAACTGATCCTGATTATTTTATGTGTGGCTAAGGAGGAGTTGTTCATCTTAAATGCTGACTTTAATGTTTCCAGTAAGAAATATTTTTGTTTAGTAAAAATATCATCAAAATCAGTAAATACTTTTCTTTAGGATATGTATGACATGCAGACCTCTCAAGTGTCTAGATTTCAGCAGAATGTCCAGGTTCTTGCCTCACATTTTTGATCTGTTCCTCATAAAATATGAGGTTTTCTGGGAAGTCAATTATAATTTAAGTTACTAAATAATGTCATACATATGAGCATCAGTATTCAAATCCTTAAGAAAAATGAATTTTATTTTTATTTATTTAACATTTGTTTACTGGGAAACTCCGACTAGGACAGAGCCTATTTTCAGTGGAGGCATGGGTCGAAATGCTCCAAATGCATGCCTTTATAACATGGGAGGAAACTAGAGCACACGGAGGAAACCCACATGAATGCAGGGAGGACATGCAGACTCCAAAGAGAAGGCACCCCATCCAAGAATCGAACCGGAGAACCTCTTGCTGTGAGGTGACAACACTAACTGCTACACCACTGCGCTGTCCAAAAATGCATGCTAACACAACACCTGTTATTCTAGCAAAGTTCTAAGTTTATAAAAGCAATATTTAAAATCTGTCCCCGATTTCTGGGCCACTGTTCCCCACTCTTATTGGCTTTGTCCAAATTTCTTGCACTCAGAGGTATGATTACATGTTAAACCCTGGTCATTATCTTATGAGCTGTGTGACAAAGGGGGATACTGCCAGCACCGCTATCTGAAATTTTGTAAATAATTGTATTTCATTTATGAATATCTAAATGATTTGTGTAAGATGCTTGTGCTACACATGTATTAGAACTGTATGCCATGTGTATATGAAACTGGTTTAAACAGATGTGTGTTAAAAATGTATTTTATAAAGTGCTTATGCTTAAAATGTAACTACAGTGTGCCTTACTGGAAAAGAACAGAAATGTACATGCACTATAATAACTGTGTAAATGTATATATTTTAACACTGGAAACTAGATTACAAGAGGTTAGCTTCAGAAAAATAACTGAAATTAAATTACTTTATAGCTACACCATAGAAGGCGGTATCGTTCAGTTTCAATGCAGCAAGGAGACACAATGTCTAAAACTCAGGAGCTTTCTGTATTGTCTCTAGGGTGAAATAATTACTAGTCTTGAAATGTGAAGGAATGTAATTGTTTTACATCTTCCAACATCTGCCAAAGATGAGGTCTATGTATTTTCAAAGGTAGATGTTAAATACTGTCAGCTTCTAGCAGTGGGGGGCTTCACCTGGGATAGAGTCAGATAGCAAGAAATTATGTCATTCTGCAAGGTATCCCAGCAGTAATATTTCAGATATTAATTTGAGAACTCTCTTTTATGCATTCTATATTCGGTCTTAGACATGACAAGAACCATTCACCACAACAGCCTTGCTCTGATGAAGTAAGTTTCTGGGGTACAGTAACTCTCTCAGATATAGTCAGGAATATAGCAAAGCTTAGTTTAGATATTTTTCTTTATTTATTTGAGACTGTCCTGCAATGTTGTTTTAAATATTTCCTGTGATTTTGATCTCTGATGTCACTGTGAATATATACTGAGTATTTTCTTGTTCTTTTATTATTTATTATTAAATATATTTAAACATTTCATTGTGGCTTATCTGTCTAGAGATATTTAAGTTTTGAGAGTACTTGCAGATTTATTTCAAAACATTGTGTGGGCCACCCCTATCAGCTCTTGGTCAAACTACCATTTGTATTAATATTAATATTACACAGTAAGATTGAACACCCTTTAATGGCCTTAAAGTAGCTGATAAGGAGTTGGCTGGTGGCAGTGATAACTTATAGTCTGGGCAAAAGGGGGCATAGCTAGTAAACCTGTGCCAGCCTTTTCCGTGTGTGTGTGTGTGTGTGTGTGTGTGTGTGTGTGTGTATGTCAGCTACTTGGGCAGGGACACGAAGCACTGGTTAGACAGAGAGGATGCTGGAGGTCTTGGCTTAGCCATCCAGCTGAGATCTCAACTCTATAGCTGTGCCAGTGGGGAGTCTTATTGGGGATCTAGAGAAAGAGGGAGAAACCAACCCCGGACTGACTGTGGTCTCTGTGTGCTCTTAAGGGAAGCTGCACTTGATGCAAAGAACTACATCTGGAAATACTTTATGTGTACCTGTTATTCTCCCAGTGTACATCCCCCACTGTTGCCAGTGACAAGGATTGAGGTTCCTTAATTACTGGTCCAGTGGTGGGTCATCACAGGCTGCAATACAGATTCAAGTGATAAAGACACTAAATCTGAGATGGAAAGAATGGCACAGAATTTGTATATAAGAAATTAACTGCTAAAAGCAAATAATTAACAATGAGCAATATTATCTATATATGTATATATGGTTTACTATTAAAAGGTAGAAAGGAGAATCTTCACAGATGGAATCTCGAAACATGAATGTTGCTGAACATCTCCGTGTTTGAAAGTTTATATGAGCGAATTCACAGTGGATTTGCTAATATAAACTCGAAGTACTATACAGAGATCGCAGTACACTGCAGTGTGGGGAAATTCATCCCTTTCCTCACTGTAGTGCGATCTTGGAGTTGGAATATATAGTTAGTAGAGGGTGTGGGGGTAAAACGTGATGTTAGGGATAAGAGTTTCCTTTATCTGAGACCCTATACAGACATCATATAATCTGTTTGACAACAATGTCGAATCTACGGAATTCGTTCAACTGATTCGATATTGTGCCGTGTTGTGCATTTTTGACTTTCGTTTTTTTTTTGGTGTGTCAAATGGAAAATATTTTGCTGTTCGAAAACCTGTATATATATATATATATATATATATATATATATATATATATATATACACACACACACACACACACACACACACACACACACACACACACACATATACACACGGGTCTACTGTATAAGTTCGAAAATACTCTTCTTCGAACTCAGCAGAACCTGGGTTACGCGAAAGTGCACTTAATCGAAAGTGCACTTTTGCGAAACCCGCTTCAGCAAACGGGCTACGTATTGATGTTTAGTGCAGTAGTTACAGACCTTAGGGTTAGGGCGCGAGACATGGTAAGGGGATAGCCCTACTAGCTAACCCCTTACCATGACCCGCACCCTAACCCTAAGGTCCGTGACTACCGCACCACAGTGAAGGATAGTCTGTCCTCCACTGTGGTGCGGTAGTCACGGACCTTAGGGCACGGGTCATGGTAAGGGGATAGCTAGTAGGGCTATCCCCTTACCATGACCCGTGCCCTAATCCTAAGGTCCGCAACTACTGCACCACAGTGGAGGACATAGCACGTTTTCCTGCTGTCCTCCACTGTGGTGCGATCTGTTCGTAGAAGATGAGTTCGCGAAAGTACACTTTCGAATAAGTGCACTTTCATGTAACTGAGCGGTCTACTGCTCTTTTTCGAATATGTGGTATTCGATGAAAAACAGTAGACCCATACACATATATACATTTGCATGTATACACACACACACACACATATGCATATATATATATATATATATATATATATATATATATATATATATATGCATATACACACACACACACACACACACACACACACACACACACACATATATATATATATTTGATGTTTAAAACTAGCTTTCAAACTCTAATCACCTCACATATACTTCTTCAGGCACATTATAATTAGCTGTCAAGGGACATAAGCTGGTTAGAGTCTAAAAGCTCTCACTGTTTTAAATTTCAAGTACAGATATTTTTGCTGGTATAGTTTAGCATCTTTACCAGTTAATAAATAATTTCTTTCATTTGTATGAATTCCCTAAGTTCTTTCCATCTATGATTTAATGTGTGGATATTTTTCACGTTTTTCTGAACAGAGTTGCTTTTAGAGACTACCATCGTATCTGAATAAGGATTTAATTTAGTTATTTATCAAACATTACAATATGTAGTAGGAAGGAAACAAGGTGGGTGAAGTACTTAGCAAAATCAAAAAGCTGCAAAATTCATCATGTTTTGCAGACATTTGTATGCATGAGTTTAAAGCAAAATGACATGAATTTACATTAAATACATAATGTCTTGTGGAGGATGTTACATAGTCATTCTGAAACTATTCCTGTTCTCTGTTTGTATCACTTATACGATGAACTGCAACGGATGTTTAGGGATCTCTTTACATACCCAACAGACAAATAAATAAAGTAAAACAGAGGTCTAAGCCGAGTAAATAAAATGGATAGATCAGTAGCTAGATGAATGTCTGGGTTACATGTATTAGTCAAGATCTCATCTTACAAAGACGGCAGCAAGCCACAATTGAGGATTGGTGAACATTCCAGAGTAAAATTAAGCACATTTCATAAGGAAAAGCTGATTTTCAGGGAATACTACTTTAATTCTCCTCCCACCCCAAAAATGAACATTTCAGGAAGTATGACAAGATGTAAAATGGACTTGCCTATTCTTTAAAGTCACAAAACATCTACTAAAAGTGATGCTCTGTAACTGAAAAAATGTCCGGAATACTAAGTACTGCTGCCTTAAGCCTTTTGAAAGGATTTGTAAAATGCAACGGAAAGGAATTCAAATAAGAAACCGTTACATAGTTGTCAGACAGTTGTAACTAACAAACTTTAAATGGAACGGATTACGTTAGTTACTCAATGCACCTTAATTTAAATTTTAAAGGTAAATGAAGTTCTTGCAGAATTCTGTAGAAAACTCACTTTTAACATTCTAGGTGGCAGATTCATTTTTAAGAATGGAAAAGACTTAACAAAAGGTCTAAAGCTTTACTATAACAAGGTATGCCAAATAAATTGCATGTTTTATTTACTTTCTCTTCAGGAATTAAAGCAGACGAGATGTGGAAAATGAATGTAATGGAATTTACTTAAAAGGATTATTTTTCATTTTTTCACATTCAACCCCCTTTTCCATTTCCATCTAATTTGCTACTAATGAGAGTATCAGTCTTATGTTTCCTTTTGAAGCTGTGTCTTCACATGTCTCTAGGATCCTGAGAGGAATATATCTATACACAATGCTTCAACGCACACAGCTTTAAGCATCAGTAAATTCTGTGAACGTGGAGGGGGTACTTATTTTGTTTGGGAGGGGTCCCAATGACCCTGACCCTGAGTAGCATCTTGCCCTCACCAAGAATGACGCCACAATATAAAGAAAAAATGATCAGTTTTAACAATTGGCTAAGCTATTGGTGTCGTTCAAAGGGGATCAAGTGTCTGTCAGCCTGGGATGACATGCTCGACAAGTCACGCTGCTTCGCCAGAGATGGCTTGCACCTTTCGCCTTTAGGCTTTCGAATACTGGCCAAGGCTCTTGCCACATCCATAGTGCCTTTTTTAGGCAAGGCTCAAAAGACAAACCTACCGCCATAAACAAAACAAGTAACCAAAAACTGAGGGTAATGCTACTCAATGCCAGAAGTCTAAACCTCAAAATGCACGCACTCGAGGCACTCCTCAATATGGAGGAAATCGATATCTGTGCAGTAACAGAAACATGGTTCAAGGCTCCAGAGAGCACCCCAGCACTACCAGGCTACAACTCATACCATACCTTTCAGCCCCAGAACCCGGACCGAAATACAAAAGGAGGGGGTGTATCCATTTTCATAAGGGATACCCATACCTCCAGGTTAGTATCACAGTACGAGGCCTCGGAGACCATCCATGTGCAACTAACAGTGGGCAAAGCTGCTTTTCAGATCGTAGCTTGCTACAGATCACCCACCATGTCTCAGGACCCCCACTCAACATTCCTGAGAACATTGAAAAATATGAAGATCCTACCAAACACCACAATACTGGGTGATTTCAACTACCCAAACACTGACTGGGAAAATTACTCAAGTACAAACTCCTTTGGCCAACGCTTCCTTAAGTTTATAAACTCAAACACCCTGGAACAACTGGTCACCACGCCCACAAGAGGCGACAACATATTGGACCTGATCATCACCAACATGGGAGACCAGTGTTCCACACCAGAGGTAAACCCCTTGCTGGTAAGATCAAACCATAAACTAATCACAATGGACATCCACATCCCGACCCCACCCCCAGTCAAGGAAACCACTGTGCAAAACTTTTCAAGAGCAAACTTCACACTTCTCAAGACTGAGATGAAAAGTTTCAAAGCCCCCTTGCTAATGCCCAAACCGCAGAATCCTTTACAAATGCATTCTATGAGCACCTACAGGAATGCATGGATCGAGCCATCCCAAGTAAAACCAAGACTCACTCCTCCAAAAAGAGGTGGTCCCCGGCCATAACCAAGCTATACAACAGAAGGAGGAAACTATTACATGATAAAGCAAAATCCCATAAAGGAAAGGCATCCCTGATCAGTATCAGCAAAAAACTCCGATCCCTCATAAAATCATCCAAGGCCAGTTTCGAAAGAAAAATTGCCAAAGACTCTAAAGATAATCACAAAGCTTTCTTTAGCTATGTCAAGAACCTAGGTGGCAACTCTCAGATCTGCACTGAGCTAGTGCAAAATGGCAAAAAATACACTGAACCAACTGACATTGCCAACATCCTGGCCGACAGGTTCAGTGCAAACTTTACCCCCCCTCACCCCCAAAAGGGCCCGTGTCCATCCCAGAAGAATGTAGAGCCCCAGACATCACAGACACGCAGGTGAAAACAGCGCTCTCCAAAGCCAAAAACATAGCATCAATGGGACCAGATGGTATCCCAGGCTGTGTCTTACACAAGCTCCAAAATGAACTAAACCCTCACCTAAATTCACTGTTCAAACTCAGCCTTACCACAGGCTATGTACCCAAGGAATGGCATACAGCAACAGTTATCCCACTCCACAAAGGTGGTGCCACAACAGATCCTGGGAACTATTGCCCTATAAGCCTGACTAGCCTGGTCTGCAAAGCTATGGAGCGCATCATCATGGAACTCATAAACAAAGACATTGGGAACCTCCAGACACTGGACCCTACCCAATTCGACTTTGTTAAAGGTAGATCCTGCCTCCTAAACCTAGTTGACTTTTTTGAAACAGTTACCAAGGCCATAGATGAGGGAAGGTAGTTCACACAGCCTACCTGAACCTTGCTAAGGCCTTTGACACCATTCCCCACTCTGGCATTATAGACAAGCTCACCAGCTTGAACATTAACCCCTATGTCACGAGATGGGTTGCCAACTGGCTCATGGATAGAACTCACATGGTCAGAGTTTCGGGTGCCATGTCTGATTCTAAACCATTTACAAGTGGCGTCCCACAGGGCTCAGTCCTGGGACCCCTCTTGTTCGGTATATACTTTTCTGAGGTACAGGCAAGCACAGGAGGACTATGGCTGACCAAGTTCGCTGATGACTGCAAACTGGGGGCCATAATCAACTCTCCGGCTGACACAGACATCCTCCAGAAGGGTCTCATGGAAACAAATACCTGGTGTCAGAACCATGGCCTCAAGCCAAATGCCAAAAAGTGCATAGTCATCCCCTTTGGGAAAAACAAAGTGCCCACGAATTATCACATAGGTGGTAATCCACTAAGTACAGAACATGTAATTAGGGATCTGGGGACCCAGGAAGATAGCAACCTCTCCTTTGATAATCACATTGCCAAAGTGGTTAGAAAATCCTTCTATGTACCCCACCTAATCACGAAAGGGTTCACATCTAGATCAAGAGAGATTATCGTGCCCCTCTACTCATCACTCATTAGGCCCATAATAGAGTACAATGCCCCATTTGGAATGTACCTTACTCAACACCTGCAACAGCTGGAAAGACCACAGAAGTACCTCACCAAGAGGATCGTGGGCCTCAAACAGATGCCCTATGCAGCTCGACTAAAGAAACTCCAGCTCTACTCGGTTGCTCACCACCTGCTCAGAGGTGATCTCTGCCTGACGTACAAGGCCATGTCCAACCCGGAATTAATGGACATGCTCCACCTCAAGAAAACCAAATCTCTTAGAGCCACACGCTCTAGCGAGTTAAACCTCAGCACAACAATAAACAGGACATGCTGGAGAGACAGATTCCTGTCCCAGAGACTTCCCTCACTCTGGAATAGAATCCCAATTTATGTTAGGCAGAGCCCTTCACTGACTCTCTTCAAGAGAAATCTCGACGAGTGGATGGGAAATCGTAAATTTACCCCTGGGATCACTTCAATGGCCCTGCTAGACAGAGGCGCAGGAAACTAATTTAAAAGTGATGCGAAAGCCGACACATTCTGGCTAGGCTTATAAATGCCCTTGGGCAGATGGCCTAGTACCTACCTATGAACCTATGAATAAGATAACAGTGACAATGTTTCAAAAGTCAACAAGTTACAAATCAGGAATAGATGTTTTCATTTTGTTTATTTTAACATATGTGAACTGGTCATTCCTGGAACCTGTTCAGCCACAACCTGGGCCATAAGGACAAGATAGTGTACCCTGTCAACCAGCATATTTTGGGAGGTGGAGTGAAAATGGAGTACCCAGAGAAAACTAATACAGACATGATGACAACATACAAAATTCAAGACATGGTGACAAGAGGTCATAATTGAACCCCAGGCTCTGTGGCCGTCAGGCAGAAATCTTATTACTAAGACACTATGCTGCCTAATGATGTAGCAGGAATAACAGATGCAAGAACCAATATTACATTTGTCCTTTATATTTTAAATGCACTTCTGAGCATTTCATTCACTCATTCATTTATTTATTCATCCTTTGCTTTGCTCATCTGTTTTCTGCAGTTCACGGTCTTGGATAAGCCATAGCCTAATCCATAACTCAGTGGGTGTTAGGTAGAGAAATCAATCTGGGACTATGGTAACTATCTGTCACACAGTGTATGCACACACATTCCTTCAGACATGGCATGCATGCACACCTATTGGCAGTTGGAAGGATTACAAATTCATCTATGGCAGATCTTTGGGATGAAAATCCAGCAATTGCACACAAAGACACAGAAAGGACATCCTAACTTAGAGATAAACTAGAGAGCCAAGCTCTGACATACAACAATGATAAATGCTGTGCCACAGTCCGTCCACCTCTAGTATATAGTAAGTAAAAAAAATTGTATTTACACATATGTCATGATCAACCATGAATGGAAATTTTAGTGACATCACTGGTTCATCTGTGCATTATGACATTTAACGCCTTTTCTGAGTAGGTGAAAGCACTTAATTAATTCTGCTGGGAGACACAAACTCTGAACTGAGTTTGTCAGGCCTCTTATACTGTCCTGAAAATCTTTACCCTTTTCTTCACATCTGAGGTTGATACTATTCAGGGTACAGTAACACAGAGTGCTTAATGGGGTATGAATTTTTTTTAATGGCCTGTACTGCAAGGCAGCATGACTTAAGACTCGGTTATTAATGACCACCTGTGTGAACTCTGACAGCTTGAATGCACACAAGATAGCAATCTAATAACAAGAGCAGACACTTCCTTTCGCTAGCTGTGCAAGTGTATGTTTGTGTATATCTGTGTGTGTGGGGGGGGGGGAGAGTGTCATTCAGTGTGTGCCTGTTTAAATACTGCTAATAAAGTTTTATGCATGTGTAGGTTAAAGATTGAAATAACCTGGAATGGATGGTAGAGTGCTGGAGTGTGTGTATGAGTCAGGAGTCATGTACGTGTGTCTGGAAACATGGTTGCAATGGTTCTCGAATATGGCAGATTCTAACAGAAAACAAATTTACATCATTTGCAAAGAGATGTAATACACCTACACTTTAGACACTGACAGGGAACAAAACAAGCATACACCAAATGGTCATGAGATGGAATTGTAGCATCATGTTATTTTTGGTAATTTTTTTTTTCAAATCTGCTCAGACAGAAGACTACAGTGCTAACGTAAGTCACAGCTACAGAAACGTCTACATTTTTGTACTTTCACACTGCCGATGGATATGGAATATACCGCATTAAGGCTTTGTTTCACTATCTTTATATACAAAGACTTCCAATGTAGCACTGTGTGCCAGTACAACAGTAAATGCATAAAGCAGTGCCTCTGTGAACCTTAACTGCAAGGAGTAGCCTGTGGTTTAGAGCAGGTGTGCAACATTGCCACTGAGATGCTGCCCTCCTGTGGGCAAATACAACAACAGCAAATGAGCACAATGGTAAAAAGTGTACACTAAAATTACATTTTGTGCAATGCGTAACAGGCACAAATCCTCACCTGTGGGACTGATGTGTGTAGTGAATGATAGGATCTAATATACTTTTAAGGGAGAAAATGCATAATGTATAAGAAAAGGTTCAATCGCTACAGTATACAGAAACCCAGATGACATAAGTAATACTCTACCACACTGAACAACATCAAGGCACAAAAACGTTAAAAAAGCAGTAACCATGTGTTGCTCTTCACACGTGAATGTTAAGCATCTGACAGTGTAAAGAAAGAGATGCTATAGGTAAGCAGTTGGTCAGGCTACATAACGTAAGTCTACCTAGGAGCTATTACAGCACAGATACACAAGACAAACGGTGAAGTATTCCTACAATAGTATACAACACAGAAAGAAGCACAGACACCACAGCAAGCTAAAATAATGCAAAACTAACAAAAATGCAGTATCACACAGAGTGCCCATCCAGTAATACACATGGAAAGCAAATAAAAAAAGAATACACACACACACACACACACACACACACACACACACACACACACACACACACACACACATATATGCAGTTGAGAAAAATAATCTAAATCTTGACAAAGTGTAACATGAAAAGTAAAAGAAGATATGCAGGCTTGAAAGAATCATCTGCTAAACCTTTCCACCCTGTCATAATTGTAAACATGCTTCCATTTGATATTGTCTGCATGTCACACAGTAAGTGCAGAATTGTACAATGACCTTTTTACATAAAGTTTCGGATTTGCAGCTTATTGTCACTACATTTCTCTGAGCTATGCCTTGGAGGATCCTGAAAAAATCCATCAGAATATTGAAAAGGGCACAGTTTCCTTCTGCTGCCAAGTATCTGTCTGACTCTCTTGTTCCAAGCCATTAAGATAAAGCAGTGCAGCAGATCCAAACAGGACTCTGCTGTTTGTATATGTGCACGCTCAGTTGTCACTGAAGCTTCCATCCTTATGTCTTACATGCTACTGCAGCACACTGGAAAGACAGGATCATGCAGGAACACAAACGTATGGGCAGTGGTGTCTTTTCAGGCATGAATACAGGAGCTACACATTAGTGCATATTTTTCACATTTTTTCACTTAATGAAGAAAGCACAGTTGTGTAAGTAAGCTTACCATAACAGTAGATTTTCAAATTATCACTGTTGCAGTAGCCTTAGCTACATGGGTTATATCCTAACAAGGATATAACGGCCATACAGTTTCCAAAGCTTCAAGGCATCTTCCATGTGCCCAAACAATCAGGCAGCTTGAGCAGAGCTGACTAAAAGACAAGTATGGGCACTAAGCCTTTCAGAGCTTTCCTGCCTGTAGAGAAAGGGAGCGAGGGTGAGCCCTGAAAAATGCTAAGAAGAACAAAAAACAAATATTATACCATGACCCCCCCAAAACGTGCACGCTGATTGGCCAGCGTGCCCGTTGTAAATCGAGTTATACTAATGGAAAAAGGTCCGGTCGCCCAGACTTTTTTCCATTAGTATAACTCGTTTTTTTAAAACACTGTCTCGCTATGTTAAATGGGTTTAACATAGCGAGACAGCTTTAAAATAAGCAACGGAGATCTCCGTTGCTTATTTTAAAGCTGTCTCGCTATGTTAAACCCATTTAACATAGCGAGACAGTGTTTTAAAAAAAAGCAACGGAGAAAGCAAGATCTCCGTTGATGTCTCGCTATGTTAAATGAGTTTAACATAGCGAGACAGTTTTAAAATAAGCAACGGAGATGTCCGTTGCTTATTTTAAAACTGTCTCGCTATGTTAAACTCATTTAACATAGCGAGACACTAAAAAAAAGCAACGGAGATCTTGCTTTCTCCGTTTTTTCACAACTCTGATGTACTGCGCAGGCGCGCAGTACATCAGAACTGCCGCGGATGCCAGACATCTGCGGAAGGGCAGCAAACAGGCATTATATTATGCCATTATTTAAGAAAAGTAATAGTTTCTTTTCTTAAATAATGTCATGGTATAATAGCAATAACTCACTTCTGGGTGTGGGTAATGCTAGATTTACCCACGGTTGGCTGTTTGGTCCTCGGGCCGCCCGGGACCAAACCACGCCAACCGTGGGTAAATTTAGCATTACCCACACCCAGGCGTGGGTTATTGCTATAATCATACCCTGTTATAAACAACACACCAAAAAATAAGGGGTGTGAAGGTAGAGAGTGGCTGCTGATGCAGTGATCACTTGAACATCTACTGTTATAGTAAGTTTACTTGCACTATACTATGTTCATCATGTTAATCACTGCTGCAGTAGCCTTAGCTATATAGGTAGATTACCCTAGCTTACTACATTTGGGAGTTGGAAGGAAAAGAGTCCGTGAGACCCTGGAGAATGGTCCTTGCAAATTCTGATCTAGACCTAGAGACAGAATATAATTTATAGTGCTTTGTTAAAGTATATGCAGAGGACCAAGTTGCAGCTTCCAGTATACTTCTAGAATCCAACTCCTTCCAAAAAGCCACAAATGAAGCCAAGGTCCTGACAGAGTGGGCCTTGACCCTGCTTGGAATAGTTTTGCTGTGGTGAGTACAAGTGGTAAAACTCTTAGACAATCATTTGGAAATAGTCTGTTTTGGCACAGATTGTTCCTTTTTCTTAACTTCACAAGAAAACAATCGATCTGAATATCTGAAATAGTACCCAAGTTGTCTTTGGATATCCAAGGTAGGCCTTCTCCTTAATTTTTCGGTTCAGGAAAAAAAAATGGGAGATGAATAGTTTAGCTTACAGTAAGCTGGGATACCACTTTAGGCATAAAAGAAGGATATGTTCTCAAAGAAACCCTGTCCTTGTGGAAAATGAGACAGCATTCACTAATATATATATATATATATATATATATATATATATATATATATATATATATATATGGGTTCATGTTACACCGTCGACAACTGACTACATCGACAACCAGCCCTGTAACACGAATTTAACGAAACCGCACAGCATCGACACTTTAAATAACCGACACCGACAACATCGACAACGCGCTACACCGACATCGCGTATTACAGCTAACGGGTTTTAACATATGTGAGGTAAGGGATGTATTTCTAAACTTATGTCACTCAGTCTAACATTACAACTACATCCCCTACCTCACATATGTTAATACCCGTTAGCTGTAATACGCGATGTCGGTGTAGCGCGTTGTCGATGGTGTCGGTTATTTAAAGTGTCGATGCTGTGCGGTTTCGTTAAATTCGTGTTACAGGGCTGGTTGTCGATGTAGTCAGTTGTCGACGGTGTAACATGAACCCATATATATATATATATATATATATATATATATATATATATATATATATAAAATATATAATACATATGTTGTGTCTTTCGGCTTTTCCCGGTTAGGGGTCACCACAGCGGAACTCTGGTCCGCTAATGATTGGCAGTAGATTTTTACGTGCCGAGTTGCCGGCCCTGACGCACAACCTTCAACGAAGGTACACCCATTCACGCATGTCTCCACACAGAAGACGCTCTAGCTGAGAATCGAACAGGATGTCTTACTGTGAGGCGACAATGCTACCGCAGCACCACTACCGCAGTTAAGATATATAATACATATAATGTATATAAAGCGGGTCTACTTCAGAAGACTAAAAAAAACAAAAGACTGAACCCCAAAATACTGAAAACTCAAAATACTGAAGGATGGAATTTGCTCCTTCTCTACAGGGAAGTAAATACTATGGGAAGAAATAGCTAGGGAATTGTTATGGCTAGGCTTGTACAGGCCCTAGGGCCAATAGCCTAGTACCAACCTATGAACCTATGTTGTGCAATCTTGGAGTTGGTACATATAATTAGCAGGGGGTGCAGCCCCCATATGAGGGGTACAGGGGGGCTTTCCCCCTGCATTAAAAATGTTTTCAGTATTTTCGGATTCAGTCTTTTGGTTTGTCAATCTTCTGAAGTAGACCCATTATAAAACACATAATATAATAGCCTGCAACTTTGATATCCCTCTTGCAGAGGTCAGAGAAATCAATAAAATTGTTTTCCATGTTAGCTTCTCTAACACAAAATTAAGATCCTAAGGAGGGGCTACATGTCTTCTTGGAGGTCTCTTATGAAAAACTCCTTTCGAAAACATTTTGACATGAGAATGCATTGAAAGTGAATGGAAGACATGCTGAAATGGCCAATAAATGACCCCTGATAGAGATGAAGTAAAGGCCATAAGATAGCAACTCATGCAAATATTGTAAAACATAGGACAACTAGCCCTGAATGGGTGCTGGTTATGTTTTTGGCACCAATTAGAAAACCTTTTCCACTTGCTAATATATGATTTTCTAGTAGTAGACTTTCTTGCCTCCATTAGTACATGCTGCAAGTCCTTAGTAAACAAGTGCCAAAATGAAATTACTGAAGTTGATTTGTGTAGGGGTGTATCAAATATCTCTGTTTTTGTGTGAGTAGATCCAGTCTGTGAGGAAGCTTGTGGCAAATGTCCATGGCCATTTACAAAAGAAGGGAGAACCATAATCATAATTAACCTGGATATTAGGGGATAGGGTAGAAAAGCATATACGATCATTCCTGTCAAAGGAAAGGAAAAAGCATCTGTCTTCCAGGCCTTCTTGCATGTTGTCCTGGAGCAGAATTTTGCCAGCTGATTGTTCAGGGAAGAGGCAAAGAGATCTACTTGAGGAACTCCCTACACATTGATCACATCTTAGAAGATCCCCTGATCTAGTTTCCATTCATGAGGGTCTGCCCTTTTCCTGCTCAGCTTGTCTGTCACACAATTGTGCTCTGTTGGAATGCAGGATGCCTGTAGAGTGAGACTTTGCTGTGAAGTTACATCCCAAGCTAACAAGGCTCATCTGCAGTGGTGGTATGACCTGGTTCACCCTTCCTTGTTGATGTACCACATAACTGTGGTATTGTCTTTAACAACTTAAAAAGGTCCCAAGGACCAAAAATGATTGACAGAGTTGAGTGCCTTGATTAGGGCAAGCATCTCTTTTATATTTATGTGTTTGCATCTGTTCTTGGTGTCCCACACAATTCGCACTTTTATCCCTCCTGAAACTACTCCCTAAGTAAAGTCTGCATCTGTGGTGACTGAGTGCTTTGGAACATGGAAGAAGAAGAAGGGGACATCTGAATTTATGGATATCCATTGTTTCCACCAAGTGATCTCTCTTCTGACAAACCTCAGTAATGGAATCCTAAAAGTCAGGAGTTGTTAGTGCTGGGATCAAATGAACTTCAGATACACTGTATCTTTCTTACGTGAAGTCTTGCCAGGGGGTACCATGAGAGAATCACAGAATCCATGAGACCCAAAATCCTGAGATACTCCCTTGCAGTGACCAAAATCTGAATGGAAAACCCCAGAAATAGATATAGATATGGATCTGTTTTTCCTGTGGAAGAATAGCTTTTTGAACTGTGGTGTTAAGGTGACATCCCAGAAACACAACCCTGTGAGAAGGGGTCAAGAAAGACTTTTGATTGTTGTCCTGGAATCCCAGCTTGTGTAAGAGATCTCTAACCCAAGACAGACGCCTGAGAATTTGAAAACGACTCTGCAAAGATAAGCAAGGCAGCTAAATATGGAAAATATGGACATTCTGTAGCCTGCAATGAGCTGTAACTGGAGCTATACACTTTGTAAACACCCCTGGAGGAGTGGACAGTTTAAAGGGTAAGGCAGAGAACTGATAATATGATCCAGACACACAGAACCTTAAGAAACACCTGAATTCTGGATGAATAGAAATGTGATGATAAGCGCATTTCAAATCTACTGTTACTAGGAAACTTAAATGAGGAAGAACAGGTAACAGGCTGCGAAGTGACATCATTTTGAATTTGAGCAATATCACAAACAGGTTTAGGAAAAAAAGATCCAACACTGGCCTCCAAGCATTTTCTTTCTTTGGCACTAAAAACATCCTTGAATAAAACCCCTTTCCACGTGGGAAGGGGGGACTGATTCTATCACTCCTTGGAACAGCATGTGATGAAGGACAGGTGGAAACAAAAGAGTCTGATCTGGAGAATGAGGAATTACCCTCTGGAAAGGAGGAATTTCTTCCCACTGCCATCTGTAACCTGACAAATAATCAGAGCCCATTTGTCTGAAATTGTCTGTTGCCAAAGAAAAAAGTGGAGATTCAGACTTTCTGGAAGAAATAATGGGCTACCAGGGTGGAAAGGGGGAACAAAGTATCTTAAAAAGTAATTCTAACTTGAAGGACAATCCTTAGTTTTGGGATTTTTCCAGAATTCTTCTTGGAACCCCCTTGCCATTTCTTCTGAAATGCCTGTTTATCTACATTTTGTTAAACTGTTTATTTCTTACCAAAAATTGGATGAGTAGTTACCAACCCCTGGGAAAATCTGGAAAAGTAGGGGTGAAAAATCTTAAGAGATCCCCTGTATCAGCGCACCTTTTCATCATACCATTTGATCATCTCTACAGCAGAGGGACCAAAAACTAAATCTTTAATGACAGGAGAATTTAAAATCTCATTTTTAACATCATCTAGGAGATTCTGAGAATGCTGCCATGCAAACCTCCTCAAAACAGCTCCAGTAGCCATAGCCTTTAAAGCACTATCAATACAGTCATATACACACTGTACACAATGAGTAGTGACTTCAACAACAGAAAAAAGTTGCATTATTAAAAATAGATTTCTCCTCACAATAAGAAACTACAGACAACACAGTCCTCATACTTTCACAATCAGTCAGGACAAACCTTATCAGCCTTATAATTCAAAATTCTGAGAAGCAAAGTTGCGTATGCATAAATATTTTTCCTGTACTTATCAATAATCTTCCCGTCCTCATCAGAAATAGTAGGAATACAATTAACTAAGTGTTTAGCCACAGAAGGATTAACTAAATTTGTAGGAATTTTTTTTTGAGGATCTTTATACAACCTATCTGTTTTTTAGGGGCAGATGGCTGGCTGTCAGGAAAACTGCAGGCAGTAAAACACACATCCTCCTAAACTGACAGAAATGGAGCAATGGATTAGCTTCTGGAAATTCCTTCTGTAACAATTAATAGTACATTCTTAGTGACTGAGAAACCTCAGCACCCCCCTCCCCGAAGACACTGACACACTCTAGTAAGAGTCTCAGAGAAGAGAAGAGACCCCCCCCCCCCCCCGTCACAGGGAGATTCAGAAACTGAGTTCTCCTCTGTCTGAATCGGAAATCTGAGGAGAAAACCCTCTATCTGTCCCTTCATTCTTTTGTGCAGAACAAAAATCTTGAATCTCTTTGGGAAAGGAGGTATTCCTCTTTCTCTTACCAGAAACTACTGTACAAGAAGGATCAATAACCCAAATTAAACCCTGAGCAAGACACAGAAAACTACTTCCTGTCTAAGGGAATTTGAGGAGGAGGAGATAGGTTTATTTTTCTGTTTCTTTTTTGAGAGGAAAAATGGGACCAACATTGTGTTATTAATGGCAACAGCAGTTTCCTCAGGGATGGGCACAACATTCTAACAAAACAGGGAAGCTTTCCCTGTTCTCTCTCCCAGGACAGACAAGAGTGGCTCTTCCCTGCCCACTAAAGGGACCACAACAGCCACAGAGCACGTGGCTAACTCCAGTCCACAGTGGCTGTAGGTGCTATACAAGACGGATCCAAGGTAAAGATGAGTGGTCTGAGGTACAACTAATGGCCATAGCTGAGTCACCCTTCAGCAGTTGAGGCAAATTGCTAACCTGCTGTGATGGCAAATGCTGTTTGTTTAACTTTTTCCTATAGTGGCTGGAAGAAGAACCAACCATGAAACTGACAAACTGGTCCATGATTAAGCCAAAAATTGTGCCTCCTTCCCAAGGAAAACAAGCAGCAAATGCTGCTAAAAACAAAAAAAAATCTTTAAATGCAACTTTTCACAGACAAACACAGTAAAATGTTCTTTAAAACACTTTGCCAGCCCCACAAAGTGAAATAAACACAATTTCTCCAAAGAAAAAAATGGTTTTTAGTTACTTTAAAAAAAGTTACTTTAAATGTTAACTTTTTAAACTGGCAAGAAAAAAAAGAGCACTGTCATTTAAAAGTACAGCACAGCCTCTTGACGGTCAGTTAAAACACAAAGTCCCAGCTTTAAAATAACTTTTCTGAAGAAGAAACTATAAATAATAAACAAAATTATTAAATGGAAAGTTTTTTTTTTCAGAAAGGAACTTATCTGCCCAGCAAAGGAATAGCACAAGCCGAACATCAATCCTCAAGAGCCTCAGAGGAGTGTACTCATCAATGGCACTAAAGTTCTGAACAGCTTGGCACCCAAACTTGTCTTTTAGTCAGCTCAGCTCAAGCTGTCTGACAGTTTGGGCAGCTGTTATATCCTTGGTAGGATATAACCCATAAGTTAAGGCTGCTGCGGCAGTGATCAGTATGATGAACGTCAAAGATGAAAGCATGGCATGGACAATATCCTGACTATGACCTAGATTCAAAAATCGGTCTTCCTACTGGATGAGTTACAAATGGAGGAAGAGAAAGATGAGGCAATGCTGACTTGACTCTCATGGGGGTAAGAGGATGTAGGGGTAGCTGGGTTCATGTCTAATGTTTCCAATGCCAGTAGACACTGCTGGAGACAAAAAACTGACCTAAAATGTGTAGTGGACAGGCAAGTAGAGAGGAAAATCATCATGTAAGCAGGGGGTGGTTCCCTCATTATGCCCTGCATATCCACTCCCAATGGCATTTGCAAGCATGTCAGCAAGGTAGGGCTAAAAGCACACAAAAGCCCAACCAGCAACAGTATGAAGGTTTGCTCTACTCCTCAACTTGAAAAGACTGATATACATTAGTATTTCACAAGGAAAAAAAAGTTGGGACCCAGCCAACAAACGGTTACATTCAGGGTGCACTCCAAATATGATAGCATTGTTACAGAAAGAGGCAATAGCAAGTGAGTAAATTGAAGTCAGTGATATCTAGAGCAAAAAGAAACAAATAAACAAACTAAAAAACAAAGACCAGGCAGTTCACTTTGGTACTAATGCTCTTCGTACAAAAGAAGCATGCCAAAGTAGTAGGGCTGTGGACAAACACTGTGAACTATGGTAACATATGTCCTTACCTCTCTCACCATATACATGTGCATGTAGACAGCTGCACAGATGGTAAGTGTATCAATTACAACTAAATTATGTGAAATGTAAGTCTACTGACAGGAAATATACAACAGCTGTCTGCTATACACATTCAGACTTATTTTTGCTTCATAGCAAAATAACCATGTGACATAAGCATGGGCAGAAATGAAAGAAGGGAGATAAGATTTAGTCCAGAATTTAAAATCACTGGAGGCAGAAACAGACACACAGGTACACACACACACACACACACACACACACACACACACACACACACACACACACACACACACACACACACGCACACACACACACACTTCAACACTGAAGTGACTCGGCTACAATTTTACCATTCTGTTTTACACCTCTGTATAGGAATGTTATTTTTCTTATGGCTTTAAGAGACTCTCTTTAAATCATTCAGGACACAACTGACATTCAAGCAATTTCTTTTTTTCGGTATAACACATTATGTGAAAAAGGATAACTATTCCTACTTCAGGTCTAAACACGTTATCTCCACAACACGTTCCAGACCAGCATCCATATTTCACAGATGTAGCATGGTGTGCCTTCCTGCAATCAGACTTCAACATTAAATAAAATAGCCTCACACAATGCAGTCAGGAGCACAGATTAGTGAATATAATTTCCTGCACAGTAGTTGCAAAAGACCAAATCTTAAGTATTATTGATTGCTGAAATAAGAAATGTCTAAAAGTGATGTGCCTTTAAGGAAAATGACATCCCACATGGAGAAGGCAGAGGAAATATTTCAGACCACTGGTCATGGAAAAGTGAAATAAATGACATTCTGTTTGCAGTAGGGGTGGAGGCACATGGAGAAATTAATGCCTCCTCCACCTTTCTAGAAGCCACTACATGGACCGCTCATAAATCATTTTGCAGTTGCTGCCTAGATCAATAGAACCCACACATAGCTGGCTATTAATAGTTTATAACAAATTACTAAGGAATGGTAAGCAACCCCTGGCACAGTGCACTGGCACTGTGTGTAAACAAGGAGGGTAGTGTGTGTCACAGAGCATGGAGCTGCACATTGGCTGCAAGCAGCCCTTCCCGAGTGTTAAATCCTCATGCCTGGAATTCCTCCCCCTCCCCAACAAGACAAGCACTTCCCTTTGAAAGCATGAATATACTCTTCAAGGCTGCTGACTACACACTGAGCTACTTTTCAAATTAGTGGCCACACCAAGCTAAACCCAGTGAAAGAAGCAAACTGTTGCCATGTCACAGATGACAAAAAAAACAGGAAAAGAACCAATCCAACCATCATGCTTACAGATAATCTTTTTACCAGCCAGTGTAACAGGAAATATGTATTTACCGTTGCATTTCCTGCCAATGCCAAATAAAGAATGGATGAGTGGATTTTAGTATTAATAATTATCAGCATGATATTATTTTGTGTAGTATAGTTACAAAAATACTGAAGTATCAAAATAGATACAGCAATCATTTTTTTTTATCAAAATTGTACTGGTTCATATCAGACGGGCCAAATTCTGTAACAAGTGCAAATTTCATTAGATAGCTAGATAGATGGATAACTGCAGCAAGAATTACTAGAAATATTAAAGCCTGTCTGACTTGTCTGGCTGCAGTGCATTAACTGAACTAAATAAACAACTTGCCTAACAAAACCTTCTTGAATTCTCACTCTTCTCCAGTAACTTCAGGTTCATTGACGAAATCTCTGTGTACTGTACAGACACAGCATTTATGATATTTAGCAGAGATTACTCCTTCTTTTCCAACAAAGACCACTGGCTGTCTCCTGCTCGAAGTTTATCTACGTATGGTTGTCACTTTGGTGGAAATATCTCGTTAGCATGCTCTTAAATCAATTAACTTGTTTCCCAAAACCTAAATTGGACTTTGTATGTACCTAAAAGTGGCAGTCTACTGGCCTTACTGTTAAAAAACAGCTAAACGTCACGCAGAAGAATAACCAGTTTAAGAAATTCCTCTCAGAAAAAAAAATATTTTGTTTTAACTACCTCTGTTCCATTTTGCACTACATTGGAAAAAAAAAAAAGATTATATGTGCTGGGCCATAAATTGTTTAGTCTCTACAGGATCAACTTTAGTGCTCCCTTTGACAGGCACTCAAAGTAATCTGTACTATCAGGTACTAGACTGCCTGTCTTGTAAAAAGGAGTTACATGTATGAAAAAAATTGAAGCACCACTCGAGAATTACTTGTTAGTTCATACGATACCTTATAATATGTTTGAAGTACTTTTGTTTATTATAAAATGCTTGCAGCTATAAAACTATCCAGGTTAAAGTAATCTTTTGTAAAACAATTTATGAGCTGATGTACGTTCATTCAGAATTATTGATGAGCTAATATGGAAATTCTGGCAATTTAAGGCTGAAATAACCCAGAATGGATGGTGGGAATGTTGGACCACCTACTCATTAGAACAGAATACAACTGAAACGGTCACAGAATCTAAGAAGGACTTGACAGACACAAGAATTCAGTATCTCAGAAATAAGAGACAGAATGGCTGAAATTAATTAAAATACAAGATTAGGCAAGCAGACTAAAGTGCTACAAGTCTTTTTGTAACTTTTGGAAGCACACGCGCACGTGT
Source organism: Protopterus annectens (assembly GCF_019279795.1). Lineage (NCBI taxonomy): Eukaryota > Metazoa > Chordata > Ceratodontiformes > Protopteridae > Protopterus > Protopterus annectens. The sequence goes on from NC_056749.1 coordinate 344,538,210, forward strand.
GTGTGTGTGTGTGTGTGTGTGTGTGTGTGTGTGTGTGTGTGTGTGTGTGTGTGTGTGTGTGTGTGTGTGCGTGTGTGTGTGTGCGGTGTGCGTGAGCATGCACACATGGGGTAGGGAGAGAGAGGAATATATTAACAATACTAGGTAAGTGACCAAGAGGATCATAAAATGCCTCCCGTGAACATCTTTAAGCAGATAAGCAGACACTTAAAAGTTAAAAGTGCAACAGAATTTCACAAAAATGGAGGGAAAAGTTAAAGAATTTTTTTTCATAACAAAAGCAATACATGGAGTTAAAATGTCACTGGATCAAGCTTCAGAGATGAAGTACCAAGCTTTGATAACTTACAGATATACCAAAGAGTGTTGCAATATCTATCTGTTTAAAAACCTTTTCTGTCTGAAAGTGTGAATTTTGAATGGTGGGTTCTAAAATAAGAAATAACAAGGCTTTTAAGCCTTGCTCAACTTGTGTGACTGTATAGTTAAGCAGGTTAAGACTATGTGTTACTAACATGCTTTGACTAGTTAGGACTGGGTTTGAGTCCTGCAGTGCCTGCATATCATGTAACACTGAGCAACTCACATGACCAGACAAGTGCCCTCTGATCACTCCTTAAGAGAATCACTTGTGAGTTATTGGGTATTACTTTGTTAAAAATTGAAGTACATTAGTTAGCTTTTCAAGTGTTGTTCTATGTAGGGAGATTCTATTACAGTACAAAAGCCCCCTCCTGAGAAAGTCTGGAACTGAGAGAAAATGGGTGCAGACCCAAAGCAAAACAAACACAGAGTAAAACTGCGGTTTTAGACTAGAACCATCAAAATTAGATTAGTTTATGTATTTCTGAGTTAATAGGACGTTGCAGATCAGGTGAAAAGCGAGGAAATCATACAAGAAAATTCTAGTTTGATACAGAGGGGCAGCATGCAACTGTAAGAAGACAAAAAAAATATTCTGAGTTATGACCTGACCACCATTACCAACCTTGAAAGTGAATGCATATGCATAAAAAGGGAGAGAGATGCACCACAGAGTGTCGTCAGTTTCTTGTAATTAGTGTGTAGAAGAGGAGAGTGGAGGGGCAGAAAATGACATGTTGGCACCGATGCAGTTTTCCTTCAGAGAAACTGGTGAACTGTGCAGAACTTTATTAAATCCATAATGAAACAATCATAAGCAGATAAACCATTCATTACCTGCACTTTTAAGAGCATGCTGGCAGCCACATTCAAAGAAGAATGGATCTAGCTGTAGAATGATGTTTCTCATGAACAGCTTGGCCTACCCAACGTCAACATTTTTAAGGAGTCCATTCATGGTGACCAAAAGTTCTGCAGATCAGCAGTGTGTTGAATCATTATCCTTTTACAGCAAAGCTACAGATTATTTATTTATTTATTTATTTATTTATTTATTGCATTTGTTTACTGGGAAAGTCCACTGGGCCTGAGATGAGCCCATTTTCAGTGGAGGCCCTGGGAGAAAATCTCCACATATAATCATGTAGAGAGAATTATTACACAATACAGAGTATGTAAGACAGTAGAAGCACAAAATAAAATAATAATGATATAAAATAATACTGATAATGACATTGTATAAATTTGAATAATAACAGTAAAGGATTATGTTTTTCAGAACTCTAAACAGAGCAATAGGAAAGTTATTCTCCACAATTGTCTATATCAAACATAGAAGTGGTGCTATCTTGTTCTGAATTTTATAGCTGTCTGTTAGATACAGACTTCACATTTTCACAGTAGTTCTTTAGCTGAAGATGGCTCTTCAAAAAAGTGCTCTTGTGGGGGACACTCATATAGACAGGGATTTTCCCATTAGCGTACCTCTCAACCTTTCAGACCAAGAAATCTGGACTAAGCCATAAATAATGGGGGAACAAAGGCCCAAAAAATAGGTACAGTTTTTAAACATTGTTCATACAAACTTAAAAAATTGATAGAATAACAGGTTTTGCATAAGCATGAATTTTCTGAAAGGTATGAAGTGTGAAACTCAAAGTGCTGTCATTATTTGCTGCTGTAAATCTTTAACGATTTGCCAGTGATTCACCAGAAAAACACAATTTTAATAAAAATTGACTAAAAATGTGAAGCGTAAATCTGGACATTCTGTAAAAATCTGTACAGTTGAGAGGTATGCCCTTTGTAATCAGTATGCTTGGATATGGTTCAGGATACATTCCATCTAAAATCTGGTCTGCAGGTAAACAGATGAAATATATTAAAGCAATAACAGACGACGTGGTGTGGTATATTGAAGATTTACCCACGGTTGGTGTGGTTTAATCACGAGGGCAAAGCCCGAGTGATTAAATAAAGCCAACAGTGGGTAAATTTCAATATACCACAACCACGGAGTCGGTTATTGCTATTATACAATGACATTACTTAAGAAAAAAATACTTACTTTTCTTAAATAATGTCTTTGTATAATAGCGCATTACTGTTCTTCCACTGGTTGTGGCATACTGCTTCCTTGTTTTGATGTACTGAGCATGTGTATGGGACTTGCGTCCCACGCATACCCAGTTCATCAATGCTTTGAAATGGAAGCAACGGAGAAAAGAAAGTCTCCGTTGCTTCATTTTTTTCTTTTTTTTTCTTTTATTTGTTAACAAAAGATGTTTTTCAGCACTTTATACCAACGGAAAAAAGTCCGGGCGACCAGAACTTTTTCTGTTAGTAGATTTTGGATTTACAACGGGCAAGCTGGCCAATCAGCGTGCACATTTTGGAATATTAATGGGGGGGTTATTGTATAATACCTATTATACAATGACTGGCCATTAATATACTAAAATAAGCACACTGACTGGCTAGCCCATCCAGCGTGCCCGTTGTAAATCTGAGAATATACCAACGGAAAAAAGGTCCGATCGCCCAGACTTTTTTTCATTGTTATATTCTGTAAGTTTAATTTTTTTTTTTAACAAAAATAAAAACAAAAATCTGTAATCCAGACTCTGGACATACAAGAAAGACAGGATGGAGGAAATACAACAAAAATCAGGTACGTTATTTAAAACTAAAGACACGTACCTGATGTTCTTTGTATTTCCTCCATTCTGCCTCTCTCCTACTCCTAAACTGCTGGAAAACTTTTTAATTAAAAAAAAAAAAAAAAGAAAAGAAAAAACAAGATAAAAGAGCAACGGAGACCTTCTTTTCTCTACTGCTTCCTTTCTAGAGCACTGATGTACTGGGTAAGCGTCAGAACACAAGTCCCATACGCATGCGCTGTACATCAGAAAACGCCCCAGAATACTGGAAAAATGCAGAAGGGCAGCATGGAAGCATTATACAAAGACATTATTTAAGAAAAGTTTTTTTTTTTCTTAAATAATGTCATTGTATAATAGCAATAACCCACATTTGGGTGTGGGCAATGCTGAATTTACCCATGGTTGGCTTTGTTTGGTCACTCGGGCTTCGCCCTCGTGACCAAACCACATTAACCGTGGGTAAAGCCACCATTACCCACACCCAAATATGGGTTATTGCTTAAATATTCTACTAGTTGGAATGTGGCAAAGCATGTTCTCTTGCCCAAAGTGGAGGACAATGTAACCTCCAGGAAATCTTGCATCAGTCAAATGTTGGATGGGCTCCGGCCTACTACATATGCATGTCAATATATGAGGTAAACATATGTAAAATAGGACCTCTATGAAAATATCAGTTCTCTTGGGTGAACTGTGTGAGAGTGAAAGAGCTTCCAACACACAAGAAGGCCTGTCTATGATGAAACATGTTGTACAAGCAAAGGGAGGTATGGAAAGTCACCTGGAATTAATAATTTTAGAAGTCTATCAGTCATTCTACAGACAGATATTTGGATTATCATGTACATCTCTGGTGGATATCATTCCCCCAAAGTACACAGAACGCATATGATACAGAAAAAGGCAAATAAAATTATGCAAGGTTTATAAAAGAAGATATATGAAAAGAGACTAGTATCTAATTAATAAGTATAATGGGGCATAAGAGAAATGTTCAAGTGCCTCAAGGGGATGCTGAAGGGTCCAAGCGAGACTGGTAATCTAATGAAGAACTAGTGAAGTTCAAAAGCTTACTATATATTGAACACCTTGCTATAATAAACATCTAAATGTTAAACTTCTGTGATTTTGTTTTTAAGTGTAATGTTATGTTAATGCATGTGTTCTTGGCACACTACAGCTCTCCCTTGACACTTAATTAGATACAGCAGATATTATGTTTAATATAAAACTACCACTTCTACAGTATTGTGTGACTGCAAAATTCTTTTTTTTTTTATTTTACACGTGTACATGTTTGTAAATTCTCATTTCATTTACTTTTATTCATCAATGTGTGAAGGTTGGGCATTTACATTTATGAACATTTACTGATACTTTATGACAAACAATGCATTTGAATTCACTGTATCACAAATTTTATTTTCATACTTCTAATATAGGTCATGTCAAATTCAATGTATGTGTGCATATTGGGGAAACTATTATCTATAATTATTAATTATTGAGCAACAGTTTTGTAGCATCTTGCTGAATAAGAAGACAAGGATTTCCTCCATACAAAAAAAAAAAAAAAAAAAAAAAGGCGGTGGGATCCATGGGTGTTAATAGATGTGTTGCATGTTTATAGGTACATCTTTGTTTTAAGAGGTCAAAGGGCTAATCCACAGATAATCCATATTCTAATATATACCCTTCCATATAATGGAGATACCATTTTTTGCCCGAGTTTTCAGGACACCCTTTAGTGTTCTAAACTCTACAGTACATTTTTAAACTAAAAATGGAAAACAGATCTAGCAATCTGTTTTTCAGGAATGATTGTCACTCTATCAAGTAGAGAAAGTGGGTTTCAAATGTGTTTCTATAACTGAATTGACAATCACTGTAAGATAACAGAACTTAAGCAAGATGACAACCTTGGACAATGTTATCTGTCTCTGTCCTCACTGCAAAATGTTTTCCATGTCACTGTGAAAGTAATAGTTCCTTTGCATTGAAAATACACCCTGCCTACCAGGATTCAATATCAGTCGCATGTTCAGACCCTCTATGAAGAATGTTTCTGTTACTAGTGGTGGTGTGACAATATTTCTCTGAAAATCAATCACATCTAGACTTATATAGCAAAATGACAACCCCAAACTCTTCCATAGCCTACTATCAATATGTCCCTAAACATTTCCTGGCCAACTAAAGAACCCCTTCTATGATACCCACAACCCATATGAGACACACATAAACAACCTTAAGTCTCTCACTATTGAACCAAACACTATTATTTGTATAGATTTAAATTATATGCCCATAAATATGAAGACCTCCATTACTACAAAAATGTACATAATGCTTCTAGGATATAAACAATGTGAACTCTCTGGACAAGATAAATATACACCATTAGAAGCAGCTTAAATTTACTGGATCTGGTCCTCACTAATATGGTCTTCTTTATGCTTTACACCTGTATTTATCTTGTCAGTGGTCAGATGTAAACACTATTCATTGGCTTTCAGAATTAGAACCTAGCCCAAATTGTGCACAAACCCTTCTGTCTTTAGTGATTTCTCAATGGTAAACTTAACCAGTTCAAGAGGTTCCCTCCCCGTGAGTACCCAATAACCAACACTGATGCATTTGCACAGAGTCGCTGTTCTCACTTCAATGCATGCATTGAGACATCAGTCCTAATCGGACACAAATACATGTTTAGGAACTAATCCCTATGGTAGGCCCTGGTAGAAATGGACAGGGACTAAAATAAATAAACAAATAAATTAATTCTAATACTACATTCCTTTCTAACAACCACACTGCAGGAGACATTTGTTTTGTACTGTTCTGATCTCTCTCGTTCTATATTGTTTTAACTAACTGTCACAGCTACCAGAACAGGAAGAAGTCATAACCAAATAATACCTCCAGTTTGCTGTCGTGATCAAAAGTTCCTTCATAACAGCTCGTGAAAAACGTTACCTGAGTTGCTCTTTTACCAAATTATCTGTATCCATCTCTCTCATTTCTGCCATATTACTGTGACATGCTTTTGCTTAAGTTTTTATTAAACTCCTACATCTGTTCATCCTCCTGCATTACAAAGCAGCTTGGTCATAGTGGTGTACAGTTCGGGCAAATTCCACTCTGTGACAGAAGGACTGAATGTGGAGAAAAAGGCCAGAAGAATCTGTAATCAAAATGTCCTTCTGAGTGTTGAGGAATACTACAAGTGACAAGCAACTGTAGGAGTGATTCTTTCATCAAGACAGTGGCATATGGCTTCAGTGCTGAAACTATAAAAAACATAGTGAGCAGTGAGACTGCCTGCCTTCTTACTACAAAGGGAAGGAGGGGCTTAATTAGCTTCACTGATATTTGATTTTCCTTCTTAAGCAGCGTTATATCTGCTGTCACTACATGTGCTTTTCTTAGCATGGCTGCTGTCTTTAAGTCACACCAGACATCTGCCTTTCACTTTCACCAGGGTAATAGGGGTCTAATATTACATCCACGAAAACCCCTTTCAGTGAACGACTGTTCGTCGAACAATAACCAGCGAAATCGAACTCCTTCAAACAGCCATTCCAGCAATTTTTTTCCTAGGGGAAAAAAACAGCTGGTCAACCTAAAAGCTGACAAAAATTTAAAACCCTTCAAAGTGGGGGGGCTTTTATCCCCCCCACACACTCCAATGTGGGGGGCTGTCCCCCCACAACCCCCCTAAATAAATATACCAAATCCAAGATTGCACTACAGTGGGAAAAAGGGCAAATTCCCAATGATGGCCAAGCATTTTTTCCTCTAGGAAAACATTAATTGAAATGGCACTTCGTGGGACTTCGATTTCGCTGGTTATTGTTCAGCGAAGAGCCATTCATTGAAAGGGGTTTTCACAGACGTAATATAGACCCGGTAAGAGAAAGCATGAGTCATGTTAGGGGCTCACCTGTTTTTCACAGACTCACACTACTGCAATCTAAGATACCCTCCCACAGCATAACTTGCAGTCACATTACATGGTGATAATCTGATACAAGGCTGTGTCATCTGCTAAGTGAACTGCACAACTTCATAAACAGTCAACTAAACTTGATTTAAACTCACTGACAGTTCTTAAGGGAATCTCTGGACATTTACTTAACATCAGAATGACTGCTCTTCAACAGAAAAATTAGACGGTCTTCTTTATTTTTGTATCTGCTAAAAGTGCTAACTGTACATGAAAGCCCACTGCATCAATCATCAAGTCAGATATATTCTGTAGTTTACAGTATGAATGGATGACATGGTATATTCATTGTCATTGATGGATAAGGTGGGGGAGAGGACTTCACAACAGACAACAAATTCAGCAATTTATTTAGTTTTTAGTTTACATTTATGAGCTACAGCTAATCTAAGACACTGCTGTTAATAAAAGGATCAAGATTAATCATATTATGCAAGGTGCAAACTGCAGGATCCATCTTGAGCTACTCTCTCTAAATTAAATGACGCATCCCATTACTTTGTAGGGTAGCATCATAAGTACCATGAAGAGCATGACTCCTGACAGGGCTTTGATGATGATGCCCTGACTCTTGTCATTGGATGTCTGACTTTGTAAAAATTCTTATGATTTTAAAGAATAACACTTGGACCCAGTTACCTCCCATATAAATCAGATGCCTCATTCATCCAGCACAGATAACAAAGAAACCAATGTAAAAAAGCCATCAATCAGAATTAAAAAAAAAAAATCTTTGCCTCCAATCCTTGTAGTTTAGTGGTATTATTTACTTACTACATTTCTCTATTAATTTACAGTTTAGCTGCTTTTATTTTTATTTATATTTTACTAACAGAGTAAGCTCTAGTCGGTGCTGTCCATTTTTAGGAAGGAACCCAGGAAGTAAACTTTCAAGAGTTCAAAGGCAAACACGGTCTTAACAATCAACAAACAATACTGAGTAAAGCAGCAAAATAAGCTATTTAAAGTGATTTGTCATGCTTGTATATACATCACAGCATTTGATTAGTCAAGTGTTGCAATGTATTTTCATATTTGTCCGTTCTTAGATTTTTGGACTGTTTTTTTTTTTTTTTTTTTTTTTTAATAAAAAGCTTTGCAAACTTTTTATTAAACCATGGCCCAAATAAATGTATTCTGTCTTGATGTCACCTTACGTTAATGTGCAGTGTGTCCACAGACTTTAAACTGGAACCTTCACGCAATTGTGATGGTGCACTGATTAAAGTCTATGAATGCATCACACATTTTTATTACACTGTTGTCACAGAGGTTAGAGTTCACTGATTTTTCTCAGCAGTATCAGTGTAAGGAAAATATACATTTTAAAACTGTTTTTTCCTAATGAAAAAGTCGAAAATGTTCAATAAAGGGCAGAAGTACTAATCCGGAGTTTATGCACCACATCAGCAAATCACTTTAAGCTGTACAGATAATATCTCTTTCAAACTGATAATATCACTTTTATAAATGACAATGAGTAGTGTAGTATTATTCTTTTATGATACAGACAGCACAGGAGTATGTAAAAACATCCATATAACATTGCTGATAAAATAATGCTGTCAATTATATCTAAATTGCATCTATTTTAAGTCAGCCATATGACAGATACGTTTTTAAAGTGCTCTAGGTCTAATTCCTGGTCTCTCATGTGTCTTTTCTTATTTTCCTAGTCTAACCTTTTATATGTGTTCCCCTTTATGTCTTGCAGCTTCTCCCAACGGGTTAAACACTCTGTGGTCATCCCCTGCCCAACAGACTCGCCCAGCAAAATAACTTGTGAAAGAGTGTAAATCTGCTTCAGTTACCTGCCTGAAGCAGCTCCAAAACCAAACTAAAGAGCACAGCTTTCTAAACTGTAGGTGTTCCTTCTATTGCAATTTAGCCACACTCCAAATCTGTTTTTAGAAATATCTGCTTTTAAAAAAGTAAACTGCTCCTTATTTAAAGTATTACTATAGGGCAGATGAGCATACACACAAGTTAGTTTTTTCTGGCTGTAGTAACTTACTTTAGCCGCAAGGAGGCAACACACTGCCAGCAGTCTACCACTGAACTACAGGGAAGCAGATATACTGAACTTACCCCAATTTGGCTGTTTTTTTTCCTGCTATCCCTGATTACAGCTCACTGATTGTCCCTGTAATCTTGTGGTGGCTGAGCCCTGCTCTGTTCCCCTACCCTGCCCCCAATTCCCACCCGCCCCCACTACTTCTACATTTATTCTAACCCCCAATCACCCGGCCACTCCCTACAGCCACTCACCTGCAACCACCCTAACCACACCCCTAATTTACCACTTGCATCCAAATACCACAAACCCAAACTATGTAGGCCTTACTTTCATCTCTCCTACTAATCCTCACAACTCTAACCTATGTTACATCCTTACACACAAACACACCACTATCACACACCACCTACCATACAACACATACCTTCACACCTGTTATTACACTCACAAGCTTTCCTGTAGCCCCCTCTTTATTTAGTGACAACACAATACTATTTTTACGTAACAAGTATGTTTCATTATTCTACACTAGAAAAACATCAAGTAAACTCCACACAGATATTCTACAAACTACTAAGCCTCAACTTTCATTAAAGGAATACTTCCTTACCTCAGGGGACATTCACCCAAATCCAGGGCCAAGCAACATTATACCCCCAAACAAACACACTGCAGATCTACTCATCATCAATCTTAACTCTCGCAGTATATCAAACAAACTTCTTCACTTACACGCATTCATAACTCATTCATAACTCAATTCACTACTCCCCCGACATCCTTGCCATAACAGTGACCTGGCTAAAAGCCAGCACACAGAACAAAGAAATTTTACCTCCAGGATATAATATCCTACGGCTAGATATAACAGGAAAGAAGGGTGGGGGCATTGAAATTGTCTATAAAAATACAATATCTCTCCAACCTCTACTAACTCCTCCATCTAAATTTAATACTGCTGAGATCATAAGCTCTATCCTACTGTTAAATAAGAAAAAGAGCATTAATATTCTCTGTGCGTATATCCCTCCAGGTAATAATGCTCCAATAATGAGGAGATTCTACAATGGTCAAAAGATAATCTACCACAGGAAACTATTTTATTAGGTGAACTAAACATTGACTGGCTAGCCTATAACTCTAAAAAACCCACTAACCACATCAACCGATATGGATTTTCTCAACTCATTCAAGAACCAACAAGAGTAGACAAAAAATCCCATAAGGAATATATACTAGACTGAACATTAAGAAATTACCCTGAACATAACTACCAAGTAGGTAGTCTACCTGATGGACTTAGTGACCATCTCCCTACTTTCCTCCTACAATAACGTACTAACTTACCCAAACCTACAGTCTATAGACAAGTCAGAAACAATTGCAATGTTAACCCTCTAGAACTCAACCCTATATTAAAAAATGTAACTGGGAACCACTACACAGCCTTGACCTAGACCAAGCAGTGGACTATTTTAATAGTACTCTTATTAACATCCTTGATTCAGTTGCCCCAGTAAGACAAATTAGAGCTAAACAACACTATGCTCCTTGGCTTACTAAATTGATTACAGCTCACTGATTGTCCCTGTAATCTTGTGGTGGTATGTTTCATTATTCTACACTAGAAAAACATCAAGTAAACTCCACACAGATATTCTACAAACTACTAAGCCTCAACTTTCATGATCTACTCATCATCAATCTTAACGTATATCAAACAAACTAGATATAACAGGAAAGAAGGGTGGGGGCATTGAAATTGTCTATAAAAATACAATATCTCTCCAACCTCTACTAACTCCTCCATCTAAATTTAATACTGCTGAGATCATAAGCTCTATCCTACTGTTAAATAAGAAAAAGAGCATTAATATTCTCTGTGCGTATATCCCTCCAGGTAATAATGCTCCAATAATGAGGAGATTCTACAATGGTCAAAAGATAATCTACCACAGGAAACTATTTTATTAGGTGAACTAAACATTGACTGGCTAGCCTATAACTCTAAAAACCCACTAACCATCAACGATATGGATTTTCTCAACTCATTCAAGAACCAACAAGAGTAGACAAAAATCCATAAAGGAATATATACTAGACTGAACATTAAGAAATTACCCTGAACATAACTACCAAGTAGGTAGTCTACCTGATGGACTTAGTGACCATCTCCCTACTTTCCTCCTACGATAACGTACTAACTTACCCAAACCTACAGTCTATAGACAAGTCAGAAACAATTGCAATGTTAACCCTCTAGAACTCAACCCTATATTAAAAAATGTAACTGGGAACCACTACACAGCCTTGACCTAGACCAAGCAGTGGACTATTTTAATAGTACTCTTATTAACATCCTTGATTCAGTTGCCCCAGTAAGACAAATTAGAGCTAAACAACACTATGCTCCTTGGCTTACTAAATCCACTAGAGCCCTATTAAAAACCAGAGACAAGGCATGGAAAACCAGGAAGAAAGATAACACTAGTCTATCCAAACAAAACTATCAACACCTTAGAAATCAGGTCAAAAAACAAACAAAGCTTGATAAACAGAGCTACTTTCTAGATATACAAAATAAACACTCCAATAACCCCCAAAGTTCTGGCATGCAATAAACTCCCTACTAAAACCTGGTAAAATCTCCACACCAGCTCCCACCTCCACCACTACAAAAACAGCGATACAGCCTCCCAATTTAATCACCACTTTATTGAATCCATTAAATCAGTATCAACTCAACTTTCCAAACATAACTACTCATCCATATCAATAACTCCTAACAACTCATCTCCCTTTACATTCTCTCCTGTCCCAAGCTCAACAATAAAAAAAACCTCTTAAAATGTAAACCCACTACTCTTGCAGCAAATGGTATACCTGCTCATTTCCTAAAAATGGCTGCCGACTCTCTATCCTACCTAGTATCAATCTTAATCAACCGCTCCAAACAGGAATCCCACATCCCTCAACTATGGAAAATCTCTTACATTATTCCCCTTCATAAGGGTGGGAATTCCTATGATTTCTCTATCGCCCCCATAGCCATTCTGTCTCCTTTATCAAAGATACTTGAGAAATGCATACACTCTCAGGTCATGCATTTCCTTGACTCTAACAATCTCTTCTCCTCTACGCAACATGGTTTCCGCCCACACCACAGCAGAACTTCAGCCTTTCTCTCTTTCACAAACCTGGTTAACCAACATAGAAATAACAACAGATTTGTATCTGCTATATTCCTGGACCTCTCCAAAGCATTTGACATGGTTCCCCACTCCATTCTAATAGATACTCTTACCTCTCTATCCTTTGCCCCTAACACTTTTGCATGGTTTAAAAACTATCAGACCAACAACAACCTGTCCAGTGGCAAGGAGTTATATCATCTTTACTCCCAACTACCACTGGTGTACCTCAAGGTTCCATACTCGGTCCACTCCTCTTTTCTATCTTTACCAATAATCTACATACCTCTACCCTACAGGCTTCACTCATACAGTATGCAGACGATTCCAGCCTGATCTGCTCCGCCCCAAATCTCACCACCCTACAGCATCTCACCCAGGAATCTTTTACCTCAGTAGAAAGGTGTATCACAGATATTCAAGTTATCTTAAATCACAACGAAACAAAAACAGAATAAAATCAGGCCCTTGTAGATACATGACCGATGGTAGAATGATGTCCAACACCCATCTGTCTTTCCTAATTAAATCCCAAATTCTTTGAAAGAGACGGGTGTCCATCCAAACTAGGGACTGCGAGAATCTGCAGCAGCTGAGCAGGTCATTCATGACCGCGCCTGAAACTGACCCCTGCCTCACAGAGAGTCTAAGCAAATTAAACTCTGTTTCAAGGCCTAAGAACATGAACTGCCCCTACCATCTGGACCACTACCTAGCAGGTAACATCCCTTAAACAGGATATGTCCACTACACTAAGGGCCAATTTCTAGGTAACCGGTGGCTGTACCTGCAAAAAAATCTTTAACAGTTTGCATAGACTTAGCTTTGTCCTCCATTTTTCTTCAAAAACCAAACCACCGAATTGAACCAAACAACACATCAGACTGTAAGGAGCATCCAAAGCCTTGTCTTAACATGCCAGGCCAATTTTGCATGCTCAACCAGGCATGCCTGCGAAGGCAGCCGCCCAGACTTAGAGTAGATAGAAGGCCTGCACAGCATCAAAATGTATGCACAAAAGATAACGCCCTTGTTTTCCAACAATCCTTAAATCCCACAAGTCTTCCTGTCAATACCTTCCATAAGCATCACATAGATTTCAATTGTGAAAGATAATTTTGATAATATTTCAGCATGTGAAACCCGACAATTTAAACGCTCTCATGGCACCTACTTTCTTACCCTTTTTTCACCTTACCTCTTTGTCGGTGGGAACAGGATTCTTGATGGGAAGGCCTGCTGAGACCACCACTTGAGGCCTTAAGTTTCTGGGTCCGCTGAGAAACCAGTTTACATATCGCCTAGGACTGCAAACAAATATCCCTTTTTGAGCACCCTGGTACCAGGCAGGTTTAACAGAGGCAGGAGGCAAGAATCAGGAACAGGAAGCCTCTGTAAAAGGCGGTATCCACCACATTCAACACAGTAGTGAAACCTAAGGGCCTGGAAAAATCAACAAAGAATTCCCTAAGTATCTTCCTGGAATCAGGTAATCCTGGCTACATTCAAAGTGCTCCTCTCTTGAAAAAAGAAAAGAAATGAAAGAGGACAGGAGGAGGCCGAAGGAGTGGCATCCACATCAGCTGGCACAGTCTAACCTCCTCTTAATAGTCGGGTTTGTTAAACCCTAACAAGGCGGCAACAACCAACGTGGAGTGCTCAGGCCCTAAACAGGTATACACAATGTGTGGTAATCCCTATGAGGTATTTGTTTCCCACAAAATACAGTTATTCACTTTTCTGACATCGGTTAAATACTCTACTTCTATTTACCCCAAACAAATCAAAAACCACTCCACTCTCCTTCTCTATCTCCTCCAATATTGGAACTGTCATTTCACCCTCTCTCCACACCAAGCTGCTTGGCATCGAAATAGATAACTTACACTTTGACATCCATAACTCTCAAACTATTAAAAAGGTACACAAAAATGGGGTCTCTATACAGACAAAATGACTTTCTATCAGTTCAAGCTTGGGTCACCCTAGCTCAAACCCACCTTCTTTCCACATTCATATATGCAGTACCTATTCTCACCTATGTAAGAAAATCTGACCTGGAGAAACTTGAGTCGTGTTATAACAAAATCGCCAAGTTTGCAAAAAATTCCCTCTTTACAACACACCACTGTATACCTCTTAGGCAACTTCAGTGGCTTGAGCTCCCACAGTTATTAACCTACCACCAACTAGTCATAGCTTATAACAACCTAAAATATCCTGAAAAAACTCCAGCCCTTAGAAAACTACTGACTAACTACATTCCAAATCGACCACTCCGCTCTGCCAACAAATCACTCCTCTCTATCTCCACAGCCAACAACACAGCAGGTAAAGCTCTATTTTCTCACAGTATAGTAAAAAGTTGGAATAATCTCCCTCCCTCGGTGATTTCTGCACCTAATACTAAACAATTCAAAAACTCCCTTAAGCCTCATCTTATTAGCTCTTGGCAATGTCCATGTGTTACTTAATCCTACTGTATGCTACCACCATCTTTCTCTCTTTTCTCCAATTATCAGACTCTCGGTAAAAATGGAAGTAACGAATGGTATCCCTTGACATTTGGAAATTTTGTTGTGATCTCTGTCTGTATATTTTGATGTCTAACTTAATCTTCACTTGTATATATTGCTGATATGATCTTTCTTTGCGTACTGTTCTATTATGCACAAAATATTGCTCAATAACAAAGTCTTTACTTTACATTATGTATTATTATCATAGTCTGTTGTATTAATTAAGTGGTGCTTTTCTCCCCGGGCCTCCGCTGTAAATGGACTTCCTTCAGTCGGACCATCCCGGTTAACAAATGTAAAATAAAATAAATAAATAAAATAAATAAATTCCCATAATGGCATACTGGCCTACATAAAAGTACAGAAAAAGAAGTTATGTCTTACCATAAAGTTCCATCTGTATTGCTGATCCTCGTTCAGTCATTACACATGGGTATCGGTTCCGAGCTCAGAACCGAGCCAGCCATTTTCCAAGCTCACATCAGCTTCAAACTCTTCAGCTAAACTTTTACCCACAATCCTCCTCTCCCTGTTACCTCAGATTGAAATTGCAAGTCAAAGAAGGTAGAGGCTACCTCTGATCAAATAACCTAAGAGAACTGGATGGTGAGGTCCACTAGAAATCACAGGAGTAGGAAGTAGGGAGGGTCGTAATGACTGAACGAGGATCAACAATACAGATGGAACGTTATAGTAAGACATAACTTCTTTATCTGATATTGTTAATCCTCATTCATTCCTTACGCATGGGACAGAGTCCCCAGCTACCTCTATTTCTGGGAGGCTCTCATGGAAGGACATTCCTGAGCACCATAGAACCAAAAGATGCTCTTCCCCTGGAGGCCAAATCCAATTTGTAATGATTGATGAAGGTATGAGGCGTAGCCCAAGTTGCAGCTGCACAGATGTCATGTAAAGAAGCTCTGGCATGGAAGGCAGCAGAAGTTGCCACCGACCTTGTTGAATGAGCTTTCATGGTAGCAGGCAACGAGATATTACGCTGTGTATAAATAAAGGTCACACAGTCCTTCAACCATCTAGGTAATGTGACCTTAGCAACAGCAGATCCTAATCTAGGTCCAGAAAAGGCCAAAAATAACTGGTCAGATTTACGAAAGGCTTTAGTCCTGTTTAAGTAAAAACGGATTTGCCTGTGTGTATCTAGGGTATGTAGGCAATACTCTTGTTAGGAAAATGTATAACTGCAATGCAATATGTAGGCTCAGTGTATTGAAATATATAACTGCAATATGCAGGTTTAGTGCATTAAGGGTTAAAAGGAGTTAATACATTTATTCTGCTTATTCTGTGTGAAAATATGCAGCTGCTAGAAACTCTAAAAAAAGAACAATGGATGTCTGTAAATCCACCATGGTCAGCAGAATGTGTATTGGGGCCAGGACTGTACCTTGAATGTATCATATCAGAACTAGAGAAAGAATTGTGAGAAACTAAGGAAAGCTGAAACAAGCCCAAGGCCAGGTTGTTTTTCTCAAACATGTTTTTGCAAGACAGCAATTATCTGACCATGTCAGCAGCAAATCTAATAACAGCATCTTTCTGTGAACTTGCAGAAAACTGTATAAAAACTGTACGCTGAACTATGGAAAATCAGACAAACCTTGTAACTACATGCTTTGTCTCCTTGCTACAAGTAATAAAGGGTGCCTTGCTTGAACCTAACGTGCATTGATCTTTGTGTTTTCTTTTACAACTCTCCTCTGTTTGAATGATTGGGAAAGAAAACTGGCACTTCAATGGCTTGATTAATGGACATTTCAGAAATCACTTTAGGCAGAAATGATGGATTAGTTCTCAGAGACACTCTATCTCTATGAATAATCAAGTATGGACTCTTGATACGTAAAGCTTGAAGTTCAGAAATACGTCTGGCAGAAGTAATAGCGACCAAAAACAAGGTTTTCCATGACAAATACTTGAGGTCGCAAGAAGAGGCTGGTTCAAAAGGTGATATTGTCAGAGCCTGTAGAACTAATGATAAATCCCAAGGTTGAATAGGTTCTCTAAAAGGTGGCTTCAGATGATTCACACCTTTTATGAAGGTCTTGCACAATTTATGGGACATAAGAGAGGAATCCTGGACACCCTCATGAAAATTAGAAATTGCAGCCAAATGAACTCTAATGGCAGATGCTGAAAGACCCGATTGAAACAGGTCAGCTGGATAGTCTAGTATTATCGACACTGGTGCTGAAAAGGGGTTTACCTGTTTATCTTTCAGCCAACAGGTAAATCTTTTCCACTTTCTCAGATAAGTAATTCTAGTGGAAGACTTATAAGAAGCAATGAGAATATCACGTACTGGTAAAGAAAGATCATTCTGCCTGGCAATCAAGGGAATTGGAGTAGCCAAGCCATGAGCTTCAGGCTGCTCAAGTTGGGATGAATCAGGTTCTGTGGGTGTGAGATCAACTCCGGGGTTGGATGGAGAATCCATGGTAAATCTAGTAGTTGAGGCCAAAGGAAGGGGAACCAAATCTGTCTAGACCCAATATGGTGCTATGAGGATCACCTTGCTCTTCAACCGACAGGCTTTCTTCAGAAACTGGGGAATGAGGGGAAAGAGTGGAAATGCGTAAAGAAGACCCGAGGGGCAATCATGGACTAAAGCATCCCTGGGTGACTGTCCTGGAGGGGGAATCAGGGAAAAGTAGTTGCTGCATTTGTAGTTGGTCGGGGATGCAAAGCGATTGCAGCAAGGATGGCCCCGGCGGTGGAAGATCTCCGCCGCTATCAAGGGATTCAGGGACCACTCGTGAGGTTGAAAAATGCACCTGCTGAGTCTGTGTGCTATCACGTTGGAACTCCCGGGAATGTGCACTGCTAGAAGAAAATGGTTGGTAGCCATCGCCCATTGCCATATCTTCATGGCGTCTCGACAAAGGGGGTAAGATTTGGTTTCACCTTGCTTGCTGATGTACCAGACCACCGCCATGTTGTCTGATTGAATCGCAATTGTCCCAGATGGCAGCAGGGGGTGGAATGCTTGCAATGCCAGAAGCACCACCCTCAGCTCTAGAACATTTATATGCAGATGGGCCTCCAGTTGGGACCAAGTGCCTTGGACTGTCTGTCCCTGACATAGCTCCCCCCACCCCATCAGGGAGGCGTCCGTGGACACTGTGGCCTTGGGTTGCTGGGGGGAGAAGGGGTGAGACCATTGTGAGAGGTTGTGTGTCATCCACCAATTTAAATCCTGTTTGCACCTGTGGGTTACTCGAATCATGGCTGAAAGAGGATGCTGAAAAGTTTACCATTGGGTGAGCAGTAGCCATTGTAAAAGCCTCATGTGTAACCTGGCCAGGGGAACAATGGTGATGGAGGCTGCCATGGAACCCAACAGCTGTAGAACTGAGTGAGCCATGGATTTTTTTCCTTTGAAAGGATTGGAATTAGTTGTTGCTTTATCCTTAGAATTCTGTGCTCTGGAATAGCAGCTCTGCAGTTTTTTGTGTCCAAGATAACCCCTATGAATTCTGTTGACTGAGATGGGGTGAGATTGGATTTCTGCCAGTTTATGGTTATGCCTAGCCTTTGAGCAGCAAGGAGAGAGTATGCCAGGGCTTTTTCCAGTAGATGTCTGGTGGGTGCGGAAATGAGCCAGTCATCTAGGTATGGAAGCACCTGGAATCCTTGAAGTCACAAGTGAGCTGTGACAACTGCCATGCACTTTGTGAACACTCTGGGGGCTGTAGAGAGTCCGAAGGGCAGTACTCTGAACTGGTAGTGACTGGCTCCTGCACAGAAGCGCAGAAATCTTCTTGATGGCCTGTCCACTTTTATGTGGTATTACTCATCTTGAAGATCTATAGAGCACATCCAATCGTCTTTTTCCAAAAGCGGGAGGATAGACTGTATTGTGACCATCCGGAATTTTTGTACTCTCACAAACTTGTTCAATATACTGAGATCCAAAATTGGTCTCCAGTCCCCGGTTTTCTTTGGCACCAAAAATAGTCGAGTAGAATCCAGATCCTATCTGGTCTGGAGGGACTATTTGGATGACTCTTTTTCTTAGCAGATTTTCTTTCTCTAGTGCTGCTTCTTCCCTTTGACTGGGTGGAACGTCGGGAAGACTTTTTGAAGGGACAGGACACAGATCGAAGGGGATATGATAACCTCTGGTTATGATCCTTTGTACCCAAGAATCGGTGGTGATGGTTAGAAAGGCAGAAGGGTACAAGGAGAAATGCCCCCCAACCACCTCCAGAGGAAAGGATTTGGGCCGCTCTTCAGGAGCGCTGGTAGGATTGACCAGGGAAAGAATCCCTGAAACCCTGGTTACGCGGTCCCCCTCTGCCCCGAAAGGAGTGTCTTCCCTGTGAGTCTGCCTCTGGGGGAGAACTCGGCCTGTGTGGAAAGGACCCTGAGATTTCTTGAACCATATCTTCCCACTCTTTTAGTTTCGGGAGAAAGCACATTGAGGGGAAGAATAATGGACACCTACGGCAGAAAGGGTCTTACCGTCCTGTTCACATCTGGCCAGTGAGCTTTTAACTTTGGGCCCAAACATCGAGGAGGGTCAATGGGGGCATTAAGAAAGAAAGACTTAAAGGGTTCTGCGAAGTTGCACAAGCACATCCAGGCGTGTCGTCTCAAGACTGCAGCTGAACCCGCTGCTCTAGCTGCTCCTTCTGATGCGGGAGATATCAGTCGCATATAGAAGTTAGATATAGATTCAATGGTGGTCAGCTGAGAGGCCACTTTGTCACGGACCTCATCAGATATGGCACCAGCCAAGGTTTCAGAGAGCTCAGAAACCAGATCCCTTTGAAGCCTGGTGAAATGTGCCATAAAATTCAGGGACCTGATAGCAAAGGTCGCTGAAGCAAAGGTGTGCTTCCCTATCCTGTCCAGGGCCCAGGACTCCTTGTTAGGTGGATGGACAGTCTGGCTTTCTTCTTCTGCCAGATCCTTTTTTGTTGTGGCCGCCACCACCAAAGCATCCACAGGAAGACCTCTGGACCAATGGGGATCCGAAGCAGGAGGGGACAAGATCTTATGTGGCCTCCGGGGAATAGCTTTGATGGTATCAGGAGCCATCCAAGCATGCTGCACAATGAGCCGGACAAGTTCATCGGCAGGTGGAGTAACCCAGGAGGTAGGGGCCCGGGCACAAAAGGCCTGCAGGAACAGAGATTCCTCAGAGGTTGGATTAGAGGACTGCCAGTCACCTCTCTGTTTCAGGATATCAAGGATATTGTCAAAGGATACCTCAGAGGGTGACCGAGGGGATCCTTCCCCCTCATCGAAATCTGTGTCTTTGGTGAGAGACTCTTCTGCGAAGTCCATGTGCTTCCTCTTACATGAACTTTTCTGGTGGACCTCCTTAGTGGGAGAATCTGGAGAAGACAGTGGAAAAGCGGATTCCTGAGGGAATATGTCCTGCGGCCCTTGCACCCGGAGTCCGCTAAATGCGACTTGTGGAACCAGTGTACCAGAGGAGGGCGGAGGTATAGACAGTTCAGTATTGCCAGCAGGAGCGAAAGCCTTCTCCATCAGTTGGAAGGCTGGTCCACCCGAAGAGGAGTGTATGTCTAGGACAGGGGTCACCCCTCCCCTAAGTGGCTCAGCCTGCCGACCCGGAGTCCCTGGATGGCTGTGCAGCAGCAAGCTATGCGTGTCACAGCTGACATCCTGGGTCATAGCAAAACTTTCCTGCCACGAAGGCAACTGCAGTTCCTTAGTGAGATCCATAAAGGGAACCACAGAAGGGGAAGACTGTGCTACATCCATGGACTTCAAAGGCAATGAAGGAGGAGAATAAGAAGGGGTCTTTGGAGATGGGTGATCACCTCCCAAGGAAGGATAGTTCCTGAGGGGTGGGATACCTCTGGCCAAGAGTACCTGGTCCACAAGACGCAACACATCATGTTCGGAAAGGCTTCTAGTGGACCTCACGGAGACTGAGGGAGAAACAGGCCTGTCCACAGAAGAAGCAGACTCGGTGCCCATCTCATCTGACCGCACCGAGGACAATGGTGTCGAGTGAGACTGGACTACGGTTGTCTGCATCGAAGAAGTCATCGGTGCCGAGGTCATTGTCTGCACCAACACAGGGATCGGTGCCAAAGTGGTTGTCGGTGCCGAAGTGGTTGTCGGTGCCGAAGCTGGAACCGACAAAACTGGAGTCAACAATAAAGGCTTCGGTTCCGAGAAAGGTCTCGGAGCCAACGCTGTCAAGGTCTGCGCCGACTGAATGGTCGGTGCCGATACAGTGGTAATGGTCTGAACCGATGAGCCCCTCAGTGCCGATATATAGAAGGCTGCAGGAGAAGACGGAGCAGAAATCACTAATGGAGCCAAAGGCCTCGGTGCCGAAGGTCTAGGCATCGAAAGCACTGGGGCTGACTGAGAGAGCTCCGGAGCCAAAAATTTAGCCTTTTTAGGTTTTGGTTGGTGAAATTCCCCAGCCGGGGACAAAGGCAAAGCTTCAGCATTAGTACAAACATCCATTTTCTTATGGGCTTTAGGAGGGGTTGAGACCTTCGACCCAGGAAATAGCCTCTGAAAAGGGAGATTTTAGAAGTCCCTTCAGTATCAGCTTGTTTTTCCTTTCCAACAAAGTTCTATTAGAAAAGTTCTCACAAATAGTACAGGGTGGTTCAACAGATAAATGGGAAGCTCCCAAACAATAAACACACAAAGAGTGTGCATCAGAAGTAGGCAGTTTGTGTCCACAATCAGAACACCACTTAAATCCCGGACTACCTTTTTTATCTGCCATGACAGCAAATTAATTAATAGAAAAATACCAACAATGGTATAAGAGAGTACCCAAAGGTATGACAGAGAGAAGGAAAAAAGATTACCAACAATGATAATGAGAGAATACCTCGTGGTAAAAGTAGTAAGGAAAAATCAGAAAAACCTGGAGAAATTATGAACGCTAGATGCGATAGGGTAAGAGAATAAAATATGAACTTTTCTGACAGAAAAGTAATTTGTAAAACAATTAAACAACAACTGACTGTACTTAGCTCAAGAGAAGTAGCTTGATACGACCGGATGGCAATGCGGCAAATGAAATCTGAGGTAACAGGGAGAGAGGGATTGTGGGTAAGAGTTTAGCTCAAGAGTTTGAAGCTGACGCAAGCTTGGAAAATAGTCATCTCGGTTCTGAGCTCGGAGCCAATACCCATGCGTAAGGAATGAATGAGGATTAACAATATCAGATGATCTGTTATCAGACTATGCCTCAAGCAAGAATGAAAACCACGTCTGAGTGTATGGCCCTACAAAACAGGAAAATACAGCTATTATGTTTTATGCCAAAAGAATTTAACAGTAGTGAGTATGAAAAGGGAAAGTTGGTGGTATTTTCTAAAGAAACTAAATACAAAAAAAAGAAAGTTTAGAGTATTTCTTAAGGGATGATGGGTGGCAAACAGATTATCATGTGAATTCTAGACATTAAAGGATCATAGGATCATAGGAAGTTACTACTCTATCGGCCCTGAGGTCCTTACAAACCTAGCCAAGAATTTAGCCCATGTTCTGACAAGTCAGCACCCGATGCTCCTGTCCTGCAGGAATACAAGTGGAATCCCAGGGGTGTATTTTCTGTTCCTCATCCAGTTATCCAGGTTGCGCTTAAAAAGGGTTAATGAGGTACTCTGCTTGACATGGAGAGGGGTGTATTTTCTTTTCTTCATCCAGTTATCCAGGTTGCGCTTAAAAAGGGTTTATGAGGTACTCTGCTTGACGTGGAGAGGGAGTCTATTCCACAGAAGGGGAAGTCTCTGAGACACAAATCCGTCCTGCCAACAAGTCCTATCGATGTCACAGAATAGGCTGAGGTCTCATGTGCAGGTTATTCAAGTGGATCTTGACTTGTGGATATGCAGCAATCCCATCAAGGCGGTGTCTGAGATTGTTTTGTATGCCAGACAGAGGTCACCTCTGAGGATTCTGTATGAGACTGAGTAACGGGACAGGGCTTTTAGCCTATCTGTGTAGGGCAGATGTTTGGGGCCCTGGATTCTCCTGATGAGGAAACTCTGTGGTCTCTCCAGCTGCTGCATTTGCTTTGTGAGGTACATACCAAAAGGGGCACTTTTCTCAATAATGGGTCTTATAAGGGAAGAATACAGGGATATTATGAGCTCCTTGTCCCTGGATGAGATACCCTTACTAATGTGGTGGGCCACATAGAAAGCTTTCCGTACAACGGAGGCAATATGGTGGTCAAAACTCAGTTTGCTATCAACCTGGGTGCCCAAGTCCCTCACAACTGATTGCATGTTTAGGTGCTTGTTATTAATGTGGTAATTTATGGGGGCATCACTCTCCCCAAAGGGGATGAGAATACATTTTTTGGCATTCAGTTTGAGGCCATGTTTCTGGCACCAGTCATTTGTTTGGCAGCAGACATGACTTCCCCTTGATGAAACCAAACTGTGTGGGATAGAGTGTTTGGAGGTTGCCAATGTCTTTGTTAATAAGGTCCATGATAACCTGCTCCATGGCCTTGCAGATCAGGCTAGTTAGGCTGATGGGTCTATAATTTCCTGGATCGGTGGATGCTCCACTTTTGTGCAAAGGGATGAAAGTGGCTGTGCTCCACTCAGCTGGGACAAAGCCAGTACTCAGGCTTTGGTTGAACAGGGTGCATAATGGTGCTGACAGCTCATGTCTGAGGTCATGTAGGATGCAGCCTGGGATGTTATCGGGTCCCATGGATGCTGTATTTTTTGCCTTTGAGAGAGCAGTGATGACTTGCTTCCTAGAGATAAGGGGAAAGGGGCAGGTGCTGGGGATGTCCTGATTTATTGATGGGGGTACAGAGGGTTGAAGTTTTCACTGAACCTGACTGCCAGCAGGTTGGCTATATCTATGGCATTTGTGTATGTGGTGTCCTTGACCACAAGTTCCTTTGAGATTGCGGACATATGTGAAAAAGCCCTTATGACTGTCTTTAGTAGATGTGGCCAGTTTGGACTCAAAGTTTGCTTTGGAGGAATTCACTAGTGCTCTTATTCGCTTGTTCAGGCTAAGGAGAGATTGCTTCCAATTATGCACCTGTTTCTTCTTGGTCCTGGACAGCAATTTCTTTCTTTTATTATAGAGCTTATTTATTACAGATGTCCAGCAGACAGGTTTACTTTTCCTTGAAGGCGATGATTTTGTCCTGTCAGGTATTCCTGATTCCATGGAGCTATATAAATGCTCATATAGTATTTTGGTGTAGGTATGGACATATGTGCCAGTTCCTATGGAGGGGGATGGGACTGTGAAGCTGTTTATGCCTTCCCTCAGGAGGTTGTAATCAGCTTTGAAGTTTTTTTGTTTGACCCTAGCTGGGGAGGAGGGGAGATGGTGACTTTGAAAGTGACCACTTTGTGGTCGGATCTTACTAGGGAGGATGACACTATAGGGATGCTGCAGTGGTTACCCATGTTGGTTAATACCAAGTCCAAGATATTATCACCTTTTGTGGGGGTGTCAACCAGCTGGTCCAAAGCTTTTGCATTGATGAAATCAAGGAATCTCTAGGCATTTGTGTTTTGGCATAGGATCATAGGAAATTACTAAGCTAATGGCCCTGAGGCCCTTTTAAGCTCAGCCAAGAGTTTAATCCATGTTTAGACAATGCAGAACCCAATGCCCCTCTCCACAGGGACACGGGTGGTATCCCAGGGGTGTATTTTCTGTTTCCCATCCAGTTATCCAGGTTGGGTTTAAAAAGGGGTGATGAGGTACTCCGCTTGACGTGGACACGGAGTCTTTTCCACAGATGGGGGAGTCTCTGGGACACACCAAGAAGTCCTACTGATGTCACTGACCAGGTTGAGGTCACACATGCGGGTTACTCAAGTGGGGCTTGACTTGCGGATATAGGTGCATAAGTAGTTCTTCCAATCTATGGTTGGATAGTTAAAGTAGCCCTGGATCAGGGTAAAGGGTTGAATCTTGATAGATTCGAAGAGGCCCAGATAGGTGGAGTGGGCATCTTGAGTCAAAGTTGGGGGCCTGTATGATTTGAATAGGGGTCTTGTCAACAGTTAACTGCACAATGGAGTGTCTCCTGTGTGTAATACTGTTTGACTAGCCTGGAGGTGTGTATGTCTTTAATACATAGTGCAACTCCTTTTGCTTTGCTGCCCACGGTTTGAGGTCTGAATGTATGATAGGATGAGTAACCTGGTATGGCTGGGGTGCTATCCACTGCTTTGAACCAGGTTTCTGTGACTGCACAAATGTTAGCATCTTCCAGTGATAACAATGCTTGCACTGAGTGCAGTTCCACGTTTAGACTCCTAGCGTTTAGCTAGGAGCATTAATCAGTCTTGAGAAATAGAAACTAGGTAACACAACAAGCAGGACATGAAATTTTAAGTGGCTGTATCTGCAAGATGTCTTGAAAGATGTCACAAAGTGAAGCTCTCTGATGTCTGGTGAAAACAGTTCAGTCTACAATGTGGAAGCAGCAGGGCCTTTATCAAAGATTATTGAGTCTTGTACTTTAGTCATATGCTGATGTGAGATCCCTTTTAGGTATCTGATTGCTTAATAAATGTGCAAAATCTGGGCAAAGATTTTTGTGAAGTAGCTTATTTTTAAGGGTAGATGCATAAACAGGTTGCGCAACTCATTAAGGCTTAGTTTAAGACTGTTGTAGTGAAAGCAAAACTATCCTTTTCCTTTGCAACCACTTGAGTGGTTTACTCTTTAGATCTGGTTATTTCTTAAAGCAATGGTGACAACATTCAGGGTATAGGAACTATTAGAAATCTTATGCTGGTATTTCCTTGTATCAAGACAGTCACGTTGACTTTACTGTAAAAAGTATAAGCAAAAATCGTGATGCTTTTATAAAATCAGTGGTGTCTTGTTTACTATCTCTAGGTGTAAACTCATTATTAAAAGGCTGTTTTCTAAACTCTTTTTTAAGAAAGGAAACTATAGGCATATCAAGAAATACCCGCAAACTTGAAAACGTTTACAAATGTACCAGATTTGTCAATTCTGCAACAGAGATAATTCGCCA
>NC_056749.1:344571479-344653979 GCF_019279795.1 Protopterus annectens
CGCCTACTCCAAGGTGATCTCTGCCTAACATATAAAGCTATGTCAAACCAAGCGCTTTTGGGCATGCTACACCTAAAGAAATCCCAATCCCTCCGAGCTACACGCTCTAGAGACCTAAACCTTGTCACCACAATAAACAGGACATGCTGGAGGGATAGATTCCTGTCCCAGAGACTTCCCATACTCTTGAATAGGCTACCCATCTATGTCAAGCAAAGTTCTTCATTAGCACTATTCAAGAAAAATCTTGATGAGTGGATGGGAAATACAAAATACACGCCAGGGATCACTTCTGTGTCTCTGCTCGACAGTGGCACAGCAAAATAACTTTCTTGGGTGGTGTAAGGCAAGGAACCTTGTTGGCTAGGCTTACGTAGGCCCTTGGGCCGATAGCCTAGTACCTACCTATGAACCTATAAGTGCCTTCCATCTTTGTCTTTATCTTGTCCATTATTTACTGAAAGGTTCCCTTAACATACACACAGATATCTTTGTCTTTTCCATTGAATTATCTTCTTTCAGTTCTTTGTACAGCTCAGTTTAATGTAGCACCTATCACACATACTTATTTTTCCATTACCAGATTCAACATTAACATAGGTATTGTCCTAAATACAAATACCAAACTCCTCAGAGGTACCTATGACAACAATGAAATCCATATATTGAGTTATAAAAAACTCAGCCAAAACAAGGTGCTATGTAAATATTTTTCTTAGCACAAGCCCATAAGACTACAGCCAATGATTAGCCCCTACCCAGTCTACTCTGAGCTGCCCCAATCTACACTTTCATACTGCTCACAAGATATTACACCGCCCACTTAATATACACTTAATGGCCAACCACATCAAATGGCATGTGCCAAATTGAAGCTTACACTCCAGTGTATTTAAACTAACTGAATAGAACAAATCAATAACTTATATGGTGACTTGCTATACTCGGACATCATCTCTAAAGCATGGAACAACCTTACAAATAATATTAGAGTCTGGAGCAATATAAACACTTCAAAGCTGCACAGAAAGATCACCTGGTGAAATGCAAACTATGTAGCTGTATTTTAAACAAAGGTTGATTTCCACTTTTTCTTCCACCTTCTTTTTCCCTGTCCCCTGTACTATTAATCTGTCCCTTCCCCCTCTTTCTTCCTTACATTTACATCTCTACCGTCACTCATTCCTCCTCTAGTAGTTTTCTCCATACATTACCTTCTATTAATCATCTCCACCTCTAAATAGAATCATACGAGATTACTAGGATATCGACCTGGAGGTCATTTTAAACCTAGCCATTTCAACCCAATCTAAAAATGTAGAGATACTAGTCAATACCCAAGACTGCATTTAGTGATGACTGCCCATGTCCAGGAGGGTTGTGGGCACTATTCCCGGTTAAGAATTTACGGTGCCCCATCCACTCCTCCAGGTTCCTCTTGAACAGTGTCATAGAGGTGCTCTGTTTCACATGAATTGGTAGCCTGTTCCAAAGATGTGGCAGTCGCTGGGAGATACATCTGTCCCCCCAGCATGTCATATTTAAGTCGCAAGCTATATTTCAGTCTCTGGAATGGGTGGCCCTAGACCCATTTGATTTAAGTATATACAATAAGTTCATCAGGTTTGGGTCTTGGGTTGCTCTGTAGGCCAGGCATAAGTCTCCCCTAAGAAGTCTATACAATATGGAGTACAGTGACAGGGATCTTAGTTGGTCTATGTAAGGCACATGTTGAGAGGCCCTTGATCTTCTTTTTTAGAAACCTTGGAGGTCTCTCTAATTGCTGTAGGTTCTTAGTATGGCACATACCGAATGGGACACTATACTCAATTATGGGCTGGATAAGTGCCGAGTGTAGGGGGGGTTATAACTTCTTTTGCTCCCAAGGTGATGCCTTAACTAATCAAGTGAGCTGCGTGGAAAGCTTTCCTTACATTGGAAGACACGTGGTGGTCGAAGTCAAGGTCATGGTCAACCTGTGATCCCGGGTCCCTTACCACTTCATGGGTCCTTAGGATATTGTTACTGACTTGATAGTGTGAAGGGAGATTGTCTTGCCAAAGAAAATGATGAGGCATTTCCCTGCATTCAGTTTGAGACCATGACTAATACACCAGTTGTTGGTCTGTGTGAGACCATCTTGGAGTATACTGACATCATTTGAGGATTTATTGATCACACCTAGTTTGCAGTCATGTGCAAATTTGGTCAGCCACAACCCTTTATTTTTGATGTGAACTTCAGAGAAGTATAAACTAAACAGCACGGGGCCCAGCACTAATCCCTGTGGCACCCCACTGGTAACAAGTCAGCTGGCAGATGTGGAGTCACCCACTTTGATAGTGTGTGTCTGGTTTGTGAGGCAGTTGACAACCCATCTTACAATGAAGGGGTTTACATTCAGTTTGCTAAGTTTATCGGTAATGCCTGAATGTGGCATTGTGTCGAAAGCCTTTGTTAAGCTGAGGTATGCTGTGTGCTCAGACTTGCCCTCATCAATGGTCTTGGTCACACTTTCAACAAAATCCACCAGATTTAACAGGCCGCATCTCCCCTTCACAAAGCCGAACTGGGTAGAATCCAGGGCTTGGAGGTCACCTATTTCTTTATTTATAAGGTCCATAATCATATGTTCCATGACCTTACAGATGAGGCTGGTCAGACATATGGGTCTGTTGCTAGGCCACCTTTGTGGAGGGAAATAACTGTAGCTGTTCTCCTTTCTGCAGGAATAAAGCCTGTGGTTAGGCTATGACTGAAAAGGTACTGCTAGTTCATGTTTTAGCCTGTTTAGAAGACAGCCTGGGATGTCATCTGGTCCCAAAGAGGTCATGTTCATTCCCCTGGCCAGGGCTTTGAGGACCTTTTTCTTCAGATACGTAAGATGTGGGAGGAGTTTGGGGGAGGGTTTGCTGTAAGTTAGGAGGAGAATAAGGGAGTGAATTTTTCACCAAACCTGTCCACTAGCAGGTTCGCTGTCTCTGTGGGGTCAGTGTGTGTGATACCACTGGCCACTAGTTCTGTACATGCTTGGGTCGTACCCTTTAGGTTACATAAATAACTGTAAAAGGCCTTATGGTTATCCTTGGCAGTACTTGCTAGGTTCCTCTCAAATGAGCTCTCGGAGGATTCAAAAAGTTGTCTTATTTGCCTGTTAAGGCTCAGGAGGGTATTTTTCCAATGTTGGGTTCCTGTCTTTCTTTTCTTGGACATCAACTTTTTGCATTTACTGTACAGTTTGTTGATGCTAAAAGTCCACCATGGCAGCTTGATTTTACTTGGGGCTCTGGTTTTGATTCTGTCTAGTACAACCAAGTTTATACAATTATGCAAGTGATCGTAGAGGGCTTTCTTGTAAGCTTCGGCATAGTTACCACTTTAAGCTTGGGGTGGGGTTTGGAATGCATTTATGCCTTCACCTAGGAGGGTATAGTTTGCCTTGGTGAAGTTTTTTAGTCTGCTTTCACCCTTTGTGAGTTCTGGTGTTAATGTCAGTTTGAAGGTGACTGATTTGTGGTCAGTTTTAACCAATGAGGGCCCAACCATTGCAGCAGTCCCTGGCATGCGCATTTCAATGAGAAAATGGCAAGAAGACATCGACCATTGCCAAACCTTCATGGCTTCACAGCAAAGTGGATATGATTAGGTTCCTCTCTGCTTGTTAATATACCAGACTACAACCATGTTTTCCATCTGTATAGTGATCTCATCCTCAGGAAGAGAGTTCTGCAAGACCTGCAACACTAGGAGGATTGCCCTCATCTCCAAGACATTGATGTGAAGACTAGCCTCTGTGGCTGACCAAGAACTTTGAACAGCCTTCACTTTGAAATGCCACCACCCCAAAGGGAAGTGTCAGTGGTAACCATAGCAGTCAGAGATGGTGAGAAGAATGGTAAACCTTTAGAGAATATGAAGGAGGTCAGCCACCGACTGATGTGTTTCCTGTATATTAGTATGAGGCATATTGGTACATGCACTGACTGAGACACGAACGACCACTGAACTGAAAAAGTCCACTGCAAAACTGTCATACAGTATCTAGCTTGCAGAACCACAGTGATATGATCGAAACAGCCATCAAACCTAAAAGTCTGAGAATAAGTCTTAGGGGGGAGGAGGGTGGTGAAGAACCTCTGAAGCTACCTGCTGCAGGGACAGCACTCTGGACTGTGCAAGTTTGGTTATCTGTCAATTTGTATCCAGACGGTATCCAATAAACTCTATTTGCTGCATCAATGTTAGCTGGCTCTTTGCAAGATTGACTGTGATCGCCAACTGCAGGGCAAAATGGAGCAAGAAGTCCCTGCAATGGACAGGTAAATCCTTGTCTAAATATGGGAACACATGGGACCCCAGAAGCTTGAGATATGCTGCTGCTACTGAAATACATTTGGTGAACACTGTGGGGCTGTAGTAAGATCAAAGAGCAGTACTCTGAATTGAAAATGATTGGTTGCCAGCCAGAAAATGAAAAATCTTCTGGACTGCTTTGCTATCTTGATATGATGGTACGCATCCTGAAGATCTATGGAGCACATCCAGTCATTCTTCCTCAGAAGAGGTTGAATGGACTGTACACCATGACCATTCAGAATTTTGCCTATTTCATGAACTAACTGAGATGGCTTAGGTTCAAGATTGACCTTAGGTTCCCTGTTTTCTCCGGAACTAAAAAGAAGCTGGAAAAGACTTCAGATCCTGATTGGTCAGGGGATCTGCTGGATGACCCTTTTTTTCTAGCAGCTTTTCACTTCTGCTGCTGCTGCAAATTCAGTCTGACTGGGTGGTATAGCGTGAATTCTTTTCTTTTTCTCTGGAAGGGAAACAAAGAGAATAACGTGTCCTTTGGTGATTATCTTCTGCACTCATAAATCTTAAGTGATAGCCTGCCAAGCTTGAGGGTGTAGGAATAAAGCACATCTTGAGTGCCCCCAGTGTGTGGCATTCTGGCAACCCTTCAGGAATGCAGTTAGGGTTTCTCAGTGAAAGGACTGCAAAACTTCCTGATTATGTAGTCCACCTCTGCCTCTGGGGTGACATCCACTAAAATTACTGCTGGGCCCACAGCAACGTCTTGGCTAAATCCCTGTGATTTTTGACACCTCAGCTTTTTCCCCCTTTTTAGTTCCTAGAAAATGTCTTTTATGGAGTGGAAAAACAGATTCTGATCGCAGACAGTGTTTTGCCTTCCTGCTTGCTCCTGGTGAGCATTTCCTTCACCTTCGGTCCAAACAAAGTTGAACTATCAAAAAGGGCATTAATAAAAGACATCCTGAAGCCATCACCACACAGGTGAATCCAGGCATGTCAGGGGATAGCAATGCTGGTGCCCGCCACCCTGACTGTATCATCAGCTGTGTTGAACAGCAGATGAATGGCTATATTAGACACAGACTGGAGGGTAGTCAACTGGGATTTCACAGACAGGTTACCTGAGAGTGACTTGGTCAGTTCCTTGTCAAGTCCCTCTGAAAGCATATCATATGGACAAGGTAAATTCAGTGCTCAAGTTCAAAAGTCATTGAAGTGTATGTCCATTTCCCAAATATTTCAAAAACTCTACACTTTCTATTAGGGGGATGGACAGACATGCTCTCCTTTGAGACCTCCTTTTTAGTGGCTACCACAAAAACCTTTGCATCTACTGAGGACCATTGTTCCAGTGTGTCCTAGTTCTGGGGATTACTAAAATGTTATCCACTTTACATGACATTGGCTCCCCCACATCAGGTTCCTTCTGTGATACCCCAACAATGGCCCAGTAATCACGGAGCCTCAATCCTTACCACTGGCAACAGTGAGGGATGTACACCCTGAGATGATGACAAGTATACACACAGTAAAGTGCAATTTCCCATAAGAACACATAGAGATTACAGTCAGTCTGGGACTGGTTTCTCCCTCTTTCTCCACATCCTCAATAAGACTCCCCATTGGCACAGCTATAGAGTTGAGATCTCAGCTGAGCGGCCAAGCTAAGACCTCCAGTACCCCCTCTGTCCAACCAGTGCTTTGTGTCCCTGCCCAAGTAGCTGATACACACAGTTTCAGATTTGATTTATACACACACACACACACACACACACACACACACACACACACACACACCTGGGAAAGGCTGGCACAGGTTTACTAGCTATGCCCCCTTCTGCCCCGACTATAAGGTAGTTTTCACTGCCACCAGCCACCTCCTTATTAGCTACTTTAAGGCCCTTAGCAAAGGGTGTCCAGTTTTACTGTGTAATGTTATTATTAATCCAAATGGTAGTTTGACCAAGAGACAAGGCTATTATGAGTGGCCCACAGTGTTACCAAACAGATATGCAAGTACTCTAAGAGCTTAAATATGTCTCACAGATATCAGCCACAATGATAGGTTTAAATATATTTAATAATAAATAATAAAAGAACAAGACAATACTCAGTAAGTAATCAGTTACATCAGAATTCAAAATCACATGAAATATTTGAAACAACATTGCAGGACAGTCTCAAATAAAGAAAACATCTAAGCTATAATATAATATATTCCTAAATGAATCTAAAAGAGTTACTATGCCTTAAAAACTTTCTTACAGAACAACAAGCAGGCAGAAGTGGTGAGTGGATGTTTCCAGGTCAAAGACAAAATACAAACTGCCTTCTCTATTGTTCTTAAATTAATATCTCAAATACTGCTGCTGTGATACTTGCAGGATGACATCACTTTTGTCATCTGGCTGTCCCAGGTGAACCCCCCCCCCAAATGACAGAAACAGCCAGCATTTTAGCATATCCCTGTAAAAACTGCATATCTCAGATCTTTGCAACTGCTGGAAGACATAAAACAATAAAACACTTACAAAACAACACAGAATGCACCCTTGTTCTAGACATTCTGTCTCATTGCTGCATTGAAACTAACTTTTATAACACAATCATAAAACAATTTAATTTCAACTAGTTTCCTGAAGTTTTACAAGTTAACCCTCTATGTTCTAGTTTCCACTGTTAAAAACATATACATTCACACAACTACAGTAGTGTATATAAATTTCTGTTCTAATCCAGCAGGGTAAACTGTGGTCACACATCTAGACTCAGTACCATACAAACCCTGTTCAACACACACCTCTCTACCAGCAGTTTAATATGCACATAACATACAGTTCTAATATGTTTGTAAGACAAGCATATGAATCATGTTGATATTCACAAATGACATATAACTATTTACAAAATTCCAGATAGCTGTGCTGGCATTATCTCCTTCTGTCACACTTCTATATAAATCATATTAATATTCACAAATAACATATAATTATTCACAAAATTCCAGACAGTTGGGCTGGCAGTATTTCATTTTGTGACACCTTCCATGCCAGCTGAGAAACTAGATCTATGAGTTCATCAGTGTGGAGTACCACTGAGGTGTTAGAAGAGCCTGCCTTGAAAACCTCAAGGAGCACAGACTTGTCAGGAGAGGGTACTTCAGTGGACCAACCCCCTTGCTGTTTCATCAATTCCAGAATATCACTGAAGGAAAGGGAAGAATCCAAAAATATCAGAGTCAACCCCATTTCACAAGCCTTGACTCTGTGGCTTTGGCTCAGAGACTTATCCTAATCTGACTGCATCAGAATCAAGACAGTAAGGGAAACTGCTGGAGCCAAAGTTGAAAAGGATGTCAATTCTGAAGTTGGTATTCTATTGGGAAGGTTCAGATCCATGGGCTTTGGATCCAAAAGTTGGACCAGAAAGGGAAAAACCAGTGGAGGGGCAATATGGGATGTTCCCAGAATGCCGGAAGGGGTCAGTGTCAGGATGACCCCCAGATGAATCTGAGTCCAAAGGAACCTCTGCAAATTACTGTTGACATATGCTTCTGACAGACTCCTTGCCAAACAGAAGGACCTAAAAGAGGAAGCCACCAAAGATGGTTAAGACGAATGCCTCTTCTACAAGAAAGGGGAGTGAAGCCTAGGACTCACCAGCTCTGATGAGAAGAATGGAGGAGGAGGAATCAGAGAATGGCTCCAAAGAGGTGCCAGCTCTGAATGCATAGGCATATTTGGTGCCAGACCAAGGGATTCCATAGGATCTAGTGACTGTTTCCTGTGCTTTTCAACTGTCTTTTCTGAATCCTTGTCATTTTCTTTATCTCTATACCTGTCTATCGCCTTCTGTTTTTCTTTCACTTCTTGCATTTTGACCTTGTCTGGCATTTTAGCTGGAAAAGAGACATCTGGTGCAACAGGTTCTGAACTCCCCACTTAGGATGGATAAAGGTATTTCAGAATATGTTTGCCCTGAGTCCCTTAAGTGCCTTGGGATCATAGGAAGCACATACGTCACAGTCTGCATCCAGGTGTGTAACCAAAAAATACTAATTATCTCCTCCAAAATCAGAGCCCTCAAGAACTGCATCCTTCTGGATCAACCAGCAAATGAGATCTGAGGTAGTCTGGGGAAATGATGGACTTACTGGTATGGGAGGAGTCAAAGCTCTGGATCCACGATTCTGAAAAGCATCAAAGTTAGATCCGATAACCCAATGGTTGAATCGGATGAAAACAGACAAAAGATCTATACTTACTATGCTCTAACACTACCATAACCTTGTTGTACACACTGTATTGCATTGATGCTCTGCCTGTACTGGATACTTGAATTTTATTGCTGTACTTTCCCTACGATGAAAACTGAAATAGGTCATTTGTGATGTGTTCTACACTAGTTAACAAACTTAAAGAAATAAATAAAACTAAATAAATGTGATTCAGCAGTGCACACTCAACATAAGTGATATAGGATTCTGCAGTACATAATCAATGTAACTGGCCAGTGATTCCACAATACATACTCAGTGATTCTGCTGAGTACAATCAGCATCAATGACATAACATTCTGTAGTACATGATCACTGTCTTTGCTCAGTGATGGTACACTGAATGCTCACCACCACTGAGATGTGATTTTGCAGAGCACAATCAGCATCATTGACATAACATTAACTATCACTGCTAGTGATTCTAGACTGCAGGACAAATGTCAGTGAGATGTACAGTACACTGTCAGTACCAGTGACATAAAATTCTACAGCACATGGTTATTATCACTGACATAAGAATCTGCAGTACTGAGTTCACAATCGGTGACTCATGTTTCTACAATATATGCTCACTTTCGTAACAGTAGAATCTGCAGTATATACTCACCACCACTAATGGTTAACCATGATTCACAAAAGCACACCATTATGCCCTGTACAATTATTAATGTTGACTGTACTTTCATAGCAAACCTGATGAATAACAGTCATGCATTATGCATTCCCCGATGATGATGATAATATTCATGCTCAATGACAAATTAATGTACATTGCACATTTGCCAGTGTTGACCCTGCAACAAATTCATAATCAGCATATGTTACACATTCACAAGCAGCAGCACATACACTGTATCTACTTACTGGCATCGTATTACTCATTATACATTCAAAGAAATCTAAATATGCATTACCTCCCAAATGGCTATACAGTGAATGGTGTACAGAAAGTTTTCTGAGATGCAGTATGATGAATGCCCATTCACTGAACTGGCAAACTGTGAAAACAGAGTTGCAACATCGGCAGTTCAAAACAGTCATTGTCTGGGTTGCACAACAACAGAAAAACAGGAAAGCTCAGTTTGTCAAAATAAGTATTCCTGTTTTCTCCAGTGCTACAAAACCTTAGAGCTAGTACTTTACATTTAGGAGCCTTGGCACCTAAGACCATTTTTTTTTCAATTTCATTAGCTCATTCAAGTCTGCTTTTATCTAGTTTCTTTCACAGAATTTCAGTTCACTGAACTGAAATTCTACCAACATGATAAATACCAATGGCAGCTGTCCTCAGAGGGTAGATCATGAGATGCAATGTGGTGCATGCTCACTGGCAGCATATTAAGCAGGGTATGCTCAATGGCTCCCAATCATGTGACGCAGAGTTAATGATAGCTGATCATTTCGTGCTTGCCTTCTAGGATATGATCACTTGGTATATCTTTACTGACAGCTGATCATGTGACACAGTTACAGGCAGCTGATCATCAGTACATGTTGCTGCCTACCTAATTGTGCAGTACATGCACACTGGGGAACAGCCCAAGTAATGATAAGAGGTGCTGGAGAGATGCAGACGGGATGGGCAGTAGGTTGGAGGGGCAATCCTTACAAAAGTGGGAGACGGCAATGGTCAACTAGGACAGTACAGTGAGCTATACAATGCACTGCACTGAATTGCACTGTTAGTTGTGTGGCAAGAAGAAGCAATATGTACCATAACACAAATGTATTATTACTTTTCTGTGAAATGTCTATTAAAAAGGACTACTGTTATGAGCTACTAATAATCTTTATCTTATGATCACAGGTTTAATTCCCTCATACTCTATTTGCCTGCTGTCTAACTATGTGGAAGTAACTTAAATAGAAAATGAGGTAGCCCCTCAAAAGGAGCTTGTACCTCATGGATTTACTCAGCCAACAGATTTAAAAACAGGACAAGAGCTGATGGCAGGGATGATACACCATATGAATTGTAACTACATAACAAAAAGAGAAAAGAATGAGTAATTGATAGCACTGGACTAGTGACTCCTTTATAGTATGCATGGACACAATTAACCTGCACATGCTCTTCACGGGTACATGCATTACCATTAATAGCAGTGTAATTTTTATTAGCCACATATGTCCATTGATTATACTAAGCTTATGGTAAACCACACTCCTTTAACAAGGTTAAACGACTATGCCCAGGGACAGCATCAAGTACAAAAGGGTCTGTGGTAAACTGTCTGCCAAAACATGCAACTACTAGTGTAGTCACTACCCACTGCCCCCAACATCTTTACCCATTTCTCTTCTCTTACTCTTCTACTCCTATAATTTGGCTGCTAGGAATCTCTTAATGTAATTGCAGCTCAAACCTCTAATATAGTATGCTAGCTATTACTTGACATAATTTAACCCATACTGCTATATCAACTATTTTTAAAGCTACTATGTAATAGGTTATACTGTGTGTTTTTTTCTAAATGTTCTAGCTTTGAATAAGCTTATCTTTATGCTTTGTATACTCTAAGTTTTTTGTGGAGCTTTCCTCCCCAGGCCCCCACTGAAAATGGGCTCTTCCTGGCCCACTGGACTATTCCGGTCAATAAATAAATAAGTAATATATATAAATAATGTGATATAATGTTGCTTGATAATCAAAATCAGTACTGATGAAAAATAATCAACTAAACTGATATCATAAAGTATTTTTGCCATTTTGCCATGGATTTCAGGAAGGAGGAAAAAGTGGCGAGAGCCTTTTTTTTGCCAAAAATCAGAAAAAAAAATCCAAACTACAGAATTGTTCTTTTTATTTTTGAGACTGTTACATTGCTTACTGTTATATTTAAATAGAGAATGTTTAAATTTCATGATCCACGATGTGAAATTAAAATCAAAATTTCTCTTCTTAAGTGATTTACAGCTAAAATGCTTTCTCCAGGTGACACCGGAAGATGCGGAAGATGTCAGTATTACCTAGTCACCTGAGTTCTAATTTTCTTTTATTCACTTAAGGCACGTATGACTCACTAGATTTCAAGTCTTATTTTCAGAGTAACTCTGTGAGCGATGGAATGGAAAGATGTGTGGATAAGTTACACACTGCATAACTGTGACTAGGGAACACTAACTATCGTTTAGTGCGTAAAGAAATAACACTGTTCATTTTTTACAATCTTTTGTTACCCAGGTGCTCTTACATAATACACTACAGTTTTGAATCTTCCCTGCTTAAAATTATAATACTATCATAACACTTGGAAAGATGGCCCTTTTTCTTAGCTGAAATATTACGGGTGACAGACGTATAAGAAATGGCATGTGAGATTAGATGCATAAGCATCTTGCTTAACTAGTTTCCTCTTAAATAGCTTTGGATCACAGCTCTTTATTCCTTCAGATACTGTCTTCAGAGACATGTCTCTCTCTCTTTCTCTTGATGAAGCAGCTTGCTCTATACCCTTCATCTAGAATCTAGATGATGGGCATCTCTCTACAGAACACGAACAAATATAAAAATCTTTCATGTAGTAGCATTCATAGGTATCTGTTTTTTTTTCCCTTTTCTTGACCTACTATATACTGTGATGAATATCAGAATAGAATGTCAAGAGTGGAAGTAGTGACACTGTTTTAAATACACAAACATTTTATTTCACTGTCCCCTGGGTAATTTAAGACAGGTGTAGCTGGGACTGTCTCAACATGGCTTCAGTGGGAATCCTCTAGCATCATTCTGTCCCCCAAGAGATAGTACAATTGTGTAAAATCTAACCATAACAGCAGAGGTCCTTCTCTTCACTGATGCAGTATTCTTGAAAGAAGGGATGTCCCGTCCTGGGCAGCCCATCGCTCAGCCAGTACTGAAAAGCTTGAAAAGGATCTTGTTTGTGCCATACATCCTATTTATGCTCCTCGCACAAAACGTAGGGCATAAAAGGGACGTACAGATGCAACTACTCAAAAATGAACTGCCCCAGGAGAGAACAATCCTCATAGGGCAAAGCAGTTCATGCACATCCAGATGGAAAAAAGGCAAAATAAAGAAGAGGGGGCTGGAGGGAGGGAGCGAATACTCCAACAGTAAAGAGAAGGACATCTACTGTTATGGTAAGATTTTACACAACTGTGCTATGTTCTTCTATAGCACTGCTGCAGTATTCTTGAAAGAAGGGAGAGTAAAAAAGCTGCAAAGAAGTCAAACAAACAGCAGAGAACCAAACCAGGAAGTAAATGAACACACAGCCAGGAAATGGAACAGCTTGTTGTAAGTTCACCAAGGCAGATTCAGTAAATACAGGTAGGCACCAAACGAATTCAAATAATTCATTTATTCAGAACCACAGAATAATAACACACAAGCGCTTTCGCTCAGAGGAATTCTGAGCTTTATCAAGTCACTTGATAAAGCTCAGAATTCCTCTGAGCGAAAGCGCTTGTGTGTTATTATTCTGTGGTTCTGAATAAAGGAATTATTTGAATTCGTTTCGAGAGTAAAAAAGCTCAAAAAACAGAATGGAAGGTGGAAGGCTGAGAACAGCCCTCAACAACCCCACATAAAATGGTTTCAGCAAAACCTGCTCTGGCCCTAGAAACCATATCCAACTTATAATGCTTAGTAAAGGTATGCATTGAAGACCAAGTAGCAGCTTCAAGGATGGAATTGGTGTCCAACCCCTTGAAGAAGGCACCAGAAGAGGCAACAGCCCTAGAAGAAAGAGCTCTAACCGAAGCAGACAGAGACTTGCCATGAAAAGAATAACAAAAAGAAATTGCCTTAGATATCCAGGAGGAAATGGTTTGCTTAGAAATAGCCAAACCCAAAGACCCAGGATGAAAGGAAACAAAAAGCTGATCAGACTTATGAATAGTCCTAGCTTTATCCAAATACTACCTGAGCTGTCTGTGCAAATACATGGTATGCAGGACCCTCTCAGTAGCAAACTGAAGAAAAGGGAAAAAAGAAGGGAGTTGTACTGACCAATTTAAGGAGAACTCATTTACCACCCTGGGCATAAAAGAAGGATTAGTATGAAGAAAAAACAAAAAAAGGAGGACTGGCCATAAGGGCCTGGAGCTCAGAAACCCTCCAAGCAGAAGTAAGAGCCAGCAACAAAACAATCTTCCAAGTACAATATTGCAAAGAAGCAGAAATTACAGACTCAACAGGAGCCTGAGTCAATTTTTTCCAAAACAAAATTAAGGTCCTGAGGAGGAGGAATAGGTTTACTTGGAGGCCTAATATGCAGGACACCTTTAAGAAACTGTCCGCAAAACAAGAAGTCAAAGAAGGAGTCAAGGGCAGACAACCAGAAATGGCTGACAAATGGGCCTTCACAGGAGAGCAGGGCAAGCCAGACTGGAGCAACTCACACAAAGAAAGGACCAGAGGGACTCCACAGAAAAAGGGTCCTGATTACGAGCATGGCACCAAAATGAAAATCTCTTCCATTTGGATATACAAGATTTTCTGGTTGATGGTTTTCTTGCCTTGTGTAAAATCCTAAGCACATTCTCAGAAAAGAGTTGCCAGAAAGGAATCAAAACCTTATGAACCACAATGTCATTTGCACAGTGGACATTTGGGGATGGAAGAGAAACTCCTTGCCCTGTATGAGGAGATCCAACCAGTGAGGTAACTTGTGATGATTGTCCCTGGTCAGACGCATTAAGAGGGGAACCAGTGCTGTCTTGGCCAAAAGAGAGTCACTAGCAAGATTTTTGGGGAGTAGCTGAATCCCCCGCAGGACTCTTGGTGGAAGAAGAAGAGGAGGGAAACCATACAGAAACCTCCCCTTCCATGGAAAGGATAGAGTATTCATTTTCCAGATCAGATGGCATGACACTCTGGTACAAAAGAGCTGCCTGTTCAGAGGGGAGGCAAAAGATCTACCTAAGGAATACCCCACCTATGGACAATGTCCTGAAACACATCTCTGTGAAGCATCCATTCGTGAGCCTGTGTTTTGGACCTGCTCAGACAGTCTGCCACAAGATTGTGCTCTGAAGGAATGTATACTGCCTGAAGAGTTAACTGATAACTGACAGCCACTTCCCAAGCCAGAAGTGCCATTCTGCAGAGAATGTACGATTCTGTGTCCCCCTACTATCTGATGTACCACATCGCTGTAGTGTTGTCTGTGTACACCTTCAAGGGGCCTGCAGACAACATGGGGTGAAAAGTCTGAAGGCCCAGAATCAGAGCCCTCAACTCCTTGATGTTGATATGGTCGGATTTCTGATGGGGAAGTCAAAGACCTTGAACTTTCAGGTAACCTAGGGATGCCCCCTCACCACATGTCTGAGGCATCAGTGAATGGCTCTTGAAACGGGACTGGAGGGTGAAAGGGACAGCCTGAGTTAAGAGCAAACTGTCAAATTCACCAATCAAATTCCTTCTCAAGACAGGGAAGGAGAGGTGCAATGAAAGTCAGAGGATGACGATGCTGCAGCCAAACCAACTTGAGGTACTGCTAAAGCTTCCGCATATGCAGTCTGGCAAGAGGAAGCATTGGAATAGAAGAGGCCATGAATCCCAGGACCAGAAAAAAACTCCCTCACTGGCATGGCAGTCAGGGGAAGAAGAGAATGAAAGAAAGCTGTTAACGACAGTACCTCTGGAGACAGAAGTGAGGCCAACACTGGCAGCGTCTGAATCCTGCAACCCAGATATACATGATCCTGAGCGGGAGACAGGATGGACTTTTGAAAGTTAACAGTAAACCCCAGACTTTGAAGAAGGGAGATGGTAAAGGCACCTAAAGCAAAAGGTCATCTACACAAGGAAAAATCTGAATGCCTTGGATCCTGAGGAAGGCAATCACAGGAGCTAGGCATTTTGTGAATACCTTTGGGGCAGTAGAGACGCCAAAGGGAACAGCAGTGACCTGAAAATGCACCCAAACAAAAAAGACACTGATCATGACAATCCCTATGGGGAATTTGCCTCCCACACTGACATTGTCCCCTCTTAAATGACCTCAGTTCTTGGTAGTGATAAAAATTACAAGACTAGGAAGGAAACTTTCAAAAGCTAAAATAAAAAGAAAAAACCCCAATGGCAGAACTTATTTGGTGTTCTAAGAGATCATAACAGCAACAAAATGTTCAAACAACTGGCAACAATGGCATTCAAAGTGGCCGCAAAGGAAGTTCTGGGTAGTTGTGTCTGTATGTCCCTTTTATGCTCTACATTTTGTGGGAGGAGCATAAATAGGACGTACAGTGCAAACAGGATCTTTTTCAAGCTTTTCAATATTAGCCGAGTGACAGGCTTCCCTGGATGAGATATCCCTTTTTTCAAGAATACAACAGTGATATAAAAGGACATCACATGATACATCCATTTCTTCCTTTTCATCTGTTCTTCAGTACAACAATTCAGGGTGTGGGTAACACAAATGAGCCTTCTTTTATCTTCTGTTGCAAGCTTCACTATCCTTATGACACAATGTCTTGAAAATTACCAAGATTTTCAGCAGAAGCATTGACAGTGCAGCAGATGCTATTCTCCTAATGACAAAGGAACTGTATACAGATCCTTCCCTAAATTTAAGAAGTGAAATCTAAAGTCATATTTAATATGATGGGTGCATTCTTGTAGTCGAACACCCCAAGCCATTGTGCTATTAATCTGAATGCTCAAATTAGAAGTTATGTACTTACCATAACATTCCATCTGAGTAGGTGGATTCATTTGTCTGCAACCTGTGGGTATGGATCCGATATCGGATCCGAACCGGCATGGTTTATCCAGCTATGGATCCGAGCTCCTAGCTCTTCCCTTCACCCATAATACCCTGCTCTCCCTACATGACCTCAGATCGAGTTTGCCCTGCACCAACTACCCTAACCAAAGGGTAACACACCCTATGCAGGAAACTGACAAGGCCAGGGGGATAGGAGGGCAGGATGGTTGCAGATAAATGAATCCACCTACTCAGATGGAACGTTATGGTAAGTACATAACTTCTAAATATGAAGTAGGAGAATTCATTTGTCAGCAACCTGTGGGACAGAGACCCCAGCTACCTGAATCTTGGGTGGCCATCATGGAAGGATATTCCGGAGCACCGTGGAGCCAAAGGATGCTCTACCTCTAGAAGTGACGTCCAGCTTGTAATGAGTAATAAAGGTATGAGATGAAGCCCAAGTGGCTGCTGAACAAATGTCATCCAGAGGAACCCTAGACTTAAAGGCCGCTGAAGTAGAGACAGACCTGGTTGAATGAGCATGGACTCCCTCCGGTGCGGGCCTCCCAGAGGCTTAGTATGCCAACAGAATACACTGAGAAATCCAGCGTGACAAAGAAACTTTGGAAATTGGTTTACCCAGATTGAATTTGGCAAAAGAAATGAACAACTGGTCTGACTGCCTATGACCAACTGTCCTATGAAGGTAAAAACGAAGCTGCCTGTGAACATCCAAGGAGTGCAGCTTGTATTCGCCTTTGTTTTGATACTTAGGGAAGAAAACAGGGAGGTTGATGGACTGATTAATGTTAGCTTCCGAAGCTACTTTAGGAAGAAAGGAGGGATTGATCCTTATGGACACCCGGTCCGGATGAAAAATCAAATAAGGCGGTTTCATGGACAAGGCCTGAAGCTCTGAAACTCTCTTAGCCGAAGTAATGGCTACCAAAAAAGCAGTCTTAAAGGACAAGTATTTAAGATCGACTGTGGCTGCAGGTTCAAAGGGGGGAGCGGTCAAGGCCTGAAGTACCAAGGAAAGATCCCACGGGGGAACCGTTTCTTTGACAGGGGGTCTGAGCAAAAAGGTGCCTTTTAGGAAGGTTTTGCATAACTTAGCCGACATAAGAGACCCTGAATCGTGTCCAACATGGTAATGAGATATGGCCGCCAGCTGAACTTTGACCGTGGAACTACTGGCGCCATCATTAAAGAGAGTAGTAAGGAAATCTAGAACCAAAGGAAGGGGAACCGTGAAAGGATCTAGGCCTTGCCGCTCTGCCCAAATGGAGAAACTCTTCCATTTACTGCGGTAAATTTTTCTGGTAGAGGGCTTGTGGGCCGCTACCAGAATGGCCTTAACTGGGGACGAGATACTGGGAGTCCTGATTAGGAGTGGAACTGGAGCAGCCAAGCAGTCAACTTCAGGTTGTCCAGGTTCGGAGTTGGCAGGTTCG
The DNA here is from genome assembly GCF_019279795.1 of Protopterus annectens. NCBI lineage: Eukaryota > Metazoa > Chordata > Ceratodontiformes > Protopteridae > Protopterus > Protopterus annectens. The sequence continues at coordinate 344,589,212 of NC_056749.1, forward strand.
ACGGGTGTGATATCAGATACGGAATGGGATCTAGAATCCAAGGTGGATTCACTGAATGAGACCTTAGGTAAGGGAACCAGATCTGTCGAGGCCAGAACGGGGCAATGAGGATCATTCTGCACCCCAACCGAGAGGCTTTCTGAAGTACTTGTAGCATCAGAGGTAGAGGGGGTTATGCATAAAGAAGACCGGGAGGCCAAGCATGCACCAGAGCGTCTCTCGGAGAATCCCCTGGAGGGGGAATTAGAGCGAAAAAACTGTCACACTAGGCGTTTAAAGGAGAAGCAAAGAGATCGCAACAGGGAGTCCCCCACTGTGCGAAGATACGTTTCGCTACTTGAGAATTGAGAGACCACTTGTACGGGGAGAGGATGGTGTGACTGAGCTTGTCCGCTAGGATGTTGGTCCGACCCGGAATATGCGTTGCGATGAGAAAGCGGTTGGTGGAGATTGCCCATTCCCACACTCTCATGGCTTCTCGACATAAAGGGTAAGACCTGGTTCCCCCCTGTTTGTTGCTGTACCAGACCACCGACATATTGTCTGATTGAATCGCAATTGTTCCCAGGGGAAGGAGGGCCTGAAGTGCTCGCAACGCCAAGAGCACCGCCCTCATTTCCAGAACATTGATATGCAGGGAGGTCTCTGAATCGCTCCACGTGCCTTGGACCATCCGGCCCGCAAAATGCCCCCCCACCCGAGGCGGGAAGCATCCGTGGTCACAGTGGCGAGAGGGGGAGATGCACAAAAGGGGCGGCCCCTGTGGAGGTCCGAAGAATGGAGCCACCACAAGAGAGACCGCTTGCAAGCCTTGCTGATTGCAATGGGATGATACAGGGGGAGGGAGAGAAATGACCATTGCACCTGAAGTGTCCATTGAAGCACCCGCATGTTCAAGCGGGCATGCGGAAGAAGAGTAATCGCTGCCGCCATAGACCCTAGCGCCCTCAGGATCAATTCCGCAGGTGTTGAGCTGGAGTGAATGATGGCCCGCACCTGGAGTCGCAGATTCCGAACCCTGTCGGTTGTGAGAAAGGCTCTTAAATTTCTCATGTCTAACCTGGCTCCTATAAATTCTATTGTTTGAGTATGGACCAGGTTGGACTTTTCTATGTTTACCGTGATGCCTAGCTTGGGAGCTAGACGAAGGAAGGAGTCTCTTGCCAAAGAGAGTAGATGCCTTGTTGGGGCGGTGAGAAGCCAGTCGTCTAGGTACGGAAAGACCTGCACCCCCTGAAGCCTCAGGTGGGCCGCAACCACTGCTAACACTTTGGTGAACACCCTGGGGGCTGTGGTGAGACCAAAGGGAAGGACCCTGAACTGGTAGTGACTGGCTCCCAGCCGGAAGCGAAGAAACCTCCTGGATCGTCTGTCCATCAGAATGTGGTAGTACGCGTCCTTGAGGTCTATAGAGCACATCCAGTGATTCTCCCCTAGAAGGGGGAGGATGGACTGCAAAGTGACCATCCGGAACTTCTCTTTGGGAACTGACAGGTTCAACAGGGACAGGTCTAGAATGGGTCTTAGGTCCCCCGTCTTTTTTGGCACTAAAGAACCTGGAGTAGAACCCTGATCCGATCTGGTCTGGGGGGATGGGCTGGATGGCTCTTTCTCAGCAGATGGCCAATTTCTGCTGAAGCGGCCTCCCTCTGATCGGGTGGAACATCGGGGAGGATTTTTAACTTTGGGACATGAAGAAAGGGGATCTTGTAACCTCTGGATATAATCCGGAGTACCCAGCGGTCCGATGTAATGGACTCCCATGCCGCTAGGTGCTCCGAGCGCCCCGACTGCCTCCAGAGTGGAGCAGTCGGGCAACCCCTCAGGGTTGCTGTGTGGGCCGTTCAGAGAAAGGTTCCCTGGACCCAAAGTTCCTGGGAGCCCCTCTGCCCCTAGGGCGGCGTCCTCCCTGTCCTCCTCTGCCGCGGAAGGACTGGTTGTCTGGAGCGGGTTGGGAATGCTGCGACTTCCGGAACCACATCTTCTTCTGGCCCTTTTGGTTCCTAGAGTAAGACCTCTGGGGCACAGAGAAACGGACTCCGACGACAGACAGGGTCTTCCCGTCCTTCTCGCTCTGAACTAAGGTATCGCGAACCGTCTTGCCAAAAAGGGCAGAACCGTCAAAGGGGGCGTTCGCGAATGACGCCTTGAAGGGCTCCGTAAAATCGCAGTGGCGGAGCCAGGCCTGCCGTCTTGTGACTAGGCCCGCTCCCGCAGCTCTAGTGGCTCCCTCGGTAGCGTGGGAAAGTAACCGCATACAGGTGTTAGTCACAGAACGAAGAGTGGCCATACGGGTGGAGTTCAAGAGTTTGTCCTCCTCCGATATGGACTCTGGGGGGATGCAGCGTATTCCTTGATAAGATCGCACTGCATCCTAATGACGTGTGCCAAATAGTTGAGCGCCCTCACTGAGAAGGTCGCTGAACTAAAGATTCGCTTCCCCAAATGGTCCATCATCCGATACTCCTTGCTCGGGGGATGGGCGAGTTCCCTCTTAGTGGCTGCTGCCGACAACATGGCATCTACCGGGGGTCCCTTGCTCCAGTGGGCACGGTCAGCAGGGGGGCTAAGGATCCTGTCGGGCCTCTTAGGGATTGGCTCCACGGTGTCCGGGTCCTTCCACGCCCTGGTGGTAATAAGGTCCACCAGGGGGTCAGCAGGAGGGGACACCCAAGAGGTAGACGGGTCCGCTTCAAATGCCTCTAAGAACACTGACTCGTCCGAGGAAGACTTTGGGGCAGACCACCCACTTCTAATCCGTAACATTTCCATGATGTCTCCGAAGGAGACATCCTCAGGGGGTGATCTTGGGGAGCCTTCCCCTTCCTCCAAGTCAGTGTCTTCGGACAAAGACTCGGGGGAGTCTATGTGCCTCCTCTTACATGAATGCTTGTGAGGTGCTTCCTCAGGGGGGCTGTCCGAGGAGCCCTCACCAGCAATGTCCAGAACCACAGGAACTGCTTGGGGCAGTGAAGCGGGCTGTCCCAGTGGCCAAGTGATGGAAGCCTGGCCCAGAGCAGATGGAGTGCGGGACGGAGCCGAAGCAAGGGCCGGGGGTCCGGATGCCCTCAACAGAGCCCTCTCCACTACATCAAAAGCCGAGGGGGAGCCAGCCTCGACAATAGGATCCGAAAGTCGGCTCCCCCTCGGATCCGATGAGTGGATCGGAGCCGGCGCTGAGCCCCTCGGATCCGAGGGACCAGTGTGCTCCGACAAGGACGGCGCCGAAAGCACACTGAGTCCCTCGGATCCGAAGCTCGGGCCAAGGCTCCGAGAGGTCAGATCCGACAGACTCGAGGGCAGGGTCAGATCCGAAGTACCCAGTACTGTCGGCGCCGACCCACCCGCGGCTCCGAGGCTGCCCGGCTCCGGGCGCTCCGAACCCGGGTAGCGGGTCGGAGAAGGAGCAATGGGCTTAAAAAAGGGAGGGGAGGCAGGAGCACTCCCATCTGCATCTGGGCCTGGATGAACCTTCGCATCATCCGGTCCAGATCAGCGTCGGAGAGGCTGTAAGTAGACCTTGACGAGGCTACCGAGGTAGGCCTTGAGTGCCGCCTCGATAGCCTCGAAGGAGGTCGGGTCTCCTCATCCTCAGGCTCCAGTGAAAAGCACGGGGACCGGAGCCGAGGAGGGGGAGAGCCAGCAGCCAGAGAGGCCGGAGGAGAAGCCCGCTTAGCCGGCGGGGCCGAAATGGAGGTCTCGGCCCGCTGCTTGTGGTGCTTCTCTCTCCGGTCCTTTTTCCTGGCTTCCCTCTCCTCTGACCCTTTGGCGGGAGTATGAATCCCGGGTGGAGGAGGGGGAGCAGGCAAGGCAGGGACTGCCGAAGCAGTGACCACCAAGGGGGCGGGGGCCGAAGCCGAGTCTGGGGGCAAGAGTCCCGCCAAGACCAGCTTCGACCTCCGCTCCTTCAATGCCCTGGGGTTGAACCCTGCACAGATTGAACACCCTGAAGTGAGGTGTTCAACCCCAAGGCATCTAAAGCACCAAGTGTGGCCATCAGCAGGGAAAAGCTTATGGCCACACTCGGAGCACTTTGAAAAAATAGCCTTTGGAGCCTCAGACATCACTATTTTTTTTTTTTTTTAAAATAGTAATAATAAAATAAACTAAAACAGTCACACAAAGGCCCCAAAAAAAACCACACACACACACACACACACCAACTACGAACCAGCGAGGGGAAGGTAAAAACTATATTAAATTAACCCAAAAAAGATATAAACAGAAGGGAAACCTATAACTTTCACACAACTAAAAAGTTTTAAAAGTTTTAAAACCCTTTAATAAGAAATACTAAAACTTAGCTTTAGGAGCTCTGATGACCCAGCCTTCACCATGCGCGGCAAACTAGATCTGGGGTCATGTAGGGAGAGCAGGGCATTATGGGTGAGTGGAGGAGCTAGGAGCTCGGATCCATAGCTGGATAAACCATGCCGGTTCAGATCCGATATCGGATCCATACCCACAGGTTGCTGACAAATGAATTCTCCTACTTCATATAATATGTTTTCTCTAATGGCACACTGCACCTGAGAGACTGTGCTACATATTAAATCAATCCAGCTAAGCGGCTACCTAAATTCTGGACTCACTACTAATCTGGAGAAGACTTGTATGTTTTAGTCTATGGAATATACTGCTAGCTCTAGAAATACACATCCAACCCTCTGTCCCTAGTTCAGTTAGCAACTTGCTTTCTCCATCCAGCCCAGTGAATGCACATAATAAGGTACTTAGAACCTTATGTATTTTTTTCCAGTAACTATATCAAGTTCTTCCTCACAGCGCTAAGAAAAATACTTCATTTTTATTTAAAAGTGGAATCACTAAATACAAGCATGAAACAAAAAGTTTCTACTTCGCCCCAAAAGTCTAATTTCACAATTTTACCTGGTCTTAAACACTGCCATTTACTTCTAGTTACCACTTCCTTTGCTCAGAAAAATTTCCCAGATTCTACCCACAGCACACAGACAGATGGACAGGCACCTTCACACACACACACACACACACACACACACACACACACACACACACACAGACACACACACACACACACACACACTTGCACACACACACACACACACACACACACACACACACACACACACACACACACACACACACACACACAAAACCATTGAGCATTTAAGACTCGCTTATATGCCCAAACTGCCTGCTCATTCTACCTCACAGGTAACAGCTGGTAGATTCCTGAAGCTACCACAATATCAGATATAGTATTTTATTTATTTACTGCAATACCCAATCCACACCCCTCCATCCTCCTGCACTTTACAGCTGAGGTGGTTGCATGTAAGTGCTTATATATGCTGGCATTAAAGCGGAGACAGGAAGAAAAAAGGATACACGTCCCCACCCCAGAGAAGGCATTCCAGTTGCTACTACACACTTCTTCCAAAATAAGTTACTCTATGTGACCCATGCCCCTTCTAAACCTCATGTCACTGAGATGTGCCAGCCCAAGTTCTGACTACTTTACTCCCTTTCTTCTTAGAATCTCCCTCATGCAAATGGTCATAAATTGTGTGGTGGTGTGTAAGGACACATATGTACCTCTAGTGGATGCCTGTTCTCCTTTCCTGGCCTCAGTTGTGGTGCATGTAATCATATGTTCTTGTCATTTTCTTGTACTGCAGACTCTCTGTAACAGGGAGAATATTCTGTCCATCTACCTGAGTTGCAGCTCTGGTTATGATGTTAGGGAATCCACATCAGAGATCTTACTCACTTTTCAAGGATCACTGTCCCTTTTTTGTTGTTTTGCTGGCACAAACAGAAGTCCTTAAGCACTGCACAAAAGGTAGGTTATCCAACAATACCAGAGATACCCTGTTAGGACAGAACTCACATCTGTGTCTCATACCCACAAGTACAGTATGGCTTTATGTCTCTGACAGTGGTCCCCATTACATCAACTGCCTTCCCAAACATTTCTCTTAGGGATACAGTGTAATAATTGCTGCGGAGTGCTTATTCATTAATTCCTCAGTGTCTTGCAACTGTACCCCTCCATGTATCTTTTCCTAAAGTTCGACTGGCAACATCATAAATGAAAATCCAAGCAGTTTGTTAACTGACAAGAGGCATCTTGGACAGTGTTCCATCTTTGCTTCTCTACAGCACTTAAGTGCACCATCTGACTGCCCATCCCTATGTAATGGCCATAACCCATATGATATTTCATCCTCCTCAGTTTACTTTTTCTCCAGTAATGCATGTTAAAATACTGTAACACACTTTGTGTACTGACATATTACATTGATGTTTTATTGTTTCACAGAACTGAAATGTAGTCAGTGATCATGGAACCTGGGTCAATTAATTCTCTCACATTCGACCACCACATAGCAACAGTAATCATAAAATCCTTCTGTTTAGCATAACTAATATCTAAAGGCATATCAACCAGTTTAATGGACATTATCCCTCTGTTTGCAGCCCTAATTACACCAATTATTTAGTACAATGTTCCTCTGAGGATATACTTTTCTAGACTTAATAAGCAACTGGAAAGACCCCAGAGACTCTTAGCCGAGAAGGTTGTTGATCTAAAGTCCCTGAGCTACCATGAAATGCTTGAAATGCTACTCCACTGCTTGGTTTATTATAAGCTCTTTTGGGGTGATCTATGCCTCGTGTTCTGCATCATTAGGGTCACCATCTTCTGTGATTGCGTGTAGATTCATAAGTCAAATAGCTCCATTAATACCAGAACTACGGACTTAAAATCTTCAGTGACATTGAAAGAGTTCAAAAGTTCATAAGTAAAATGCACTGGAGAGAAAAATGTATTACCCAGCTCTTACACCGCTTCTGGAGGAGACTTTCTTGCAAATTAGATAAAATGACATCATAGCATCCTTCACATTAAATGCTGATGAATGGATGGGTTCCCTTAAATCTACTCCATGACTGACCTGCTTTGTTATTCTTTTGAAGGGTTACAGCATAAAGGTGTTTATTGGCAAGATGTAAATAATCTTGTGATTCATTTCCTATGATAACTATGTCATACTTTGTTTTTAATAAGAATTCCTAGGTTTCCTGTCTTTGCCTCATTTAAATAATTACAATGCAAGGGCATACTGACTGTATTGCTCAGTATGTTCTTTTTATTTCCCCAAGAAACCTTTCTCCGTAGTCCACAGTAGATGAGAGCTGTCCAGTCAGACATCCTAGTTAGCAAACATAAATAAATAAATAACACAGTAGGCATAATAACATGCAATGCTTTATATTTCAGGTACAATCTGTTCTGTTAAATCAGTGCTAAATATGGGGTCCCACTGAGTTTTTTCACAGCATGCAAGATGGAAGCTGGTAGGGACAGAAATGAAGAAGCTATTCTGCAACATAAGTTCCTTCAACAAGCTTCCAGACTGTTCTCAACTATATTCACTTCAGTAGTGTAACACAACATGATATTTTTATATAAGATAGTATCTGGTCAGCATTCTGACTACCGATGAAAGCTAAAGGTTACTAGAGGGAAATCCCAGTGACCAGATGCTTACTTCTAGCCATAGAGAAGGGTGCTGACTTCTGACATCCAAGTAACAATACAAGTATTCCTAACTAATCCAAAAATACAGTACCAGCTTGAGGTAATCAACTTCATAATGCTGTCATGGTTCCTTCTGTTGTCAGTATGGAGGAAGCCACCTCCATCTAGAGGCCTGTTACAAGTGGTGTCCCACAGGGCTCAGTACTGGGACTGCTCTTGTTTGGAATATACTTCTCTGAAGTCACGTCAAGTAGAGAGCCTTTGGCTGACCAAGTTTGCTGACAACTGCAAGTTGGGTGCAATTACTGAATGCCCCAAAGATGTAAATATCTGCCAGGAGGGTCTGACACAGGTAAATAACTGGTGCCAGAACCATGGCTTAAAACTCAATGCAAAAAATGCATTATACCTTTTGGGAAGATGACCATCCCTGCACATTACAACACTGATAACACTTCCATAACAGTAGACCCAGGGGTAAAGGGCTTGGGAACTCAAGTTGACAGTAACCTGAACTTTGATCACCAAGTGTCCATGGTGGTGAGAAAACCTTTCTACATGGCGTGCATTTTTAGTAAGGGCATGGCATTCAGATCTAAGGAGATCATAGTCCCACTACACTCAGCCCCAATTACACCAATAATTCACTACAATGCACTTGTTGGCATGTACCTGACCATGCATTTGCAACAGCTGAAGCAGCCATACAGTCATGTCATATGCAGACTGCCTCCAAACCCTGTCCCTGCACTCGATCTCCTACAGATTACTGAGGAGCGATCTATGCCTCATCTACAACGCATTCTCCAATCCAGCCCTGGTGGATCTGCTACACATTCACAAAATAAACAACACTAGAATTACTCAATCTTAGGATCTAAACCTCATCTCTGCTATAAACAAAACATGTTGCAGGGACAGGTATGTGTCTCAAGAGATTGCCCATTTCTCTGGAACAGACTCCCCAGTTATGTGAAACAGAGCTTTTCCCCATGCCTATTCAAACGCAATTTGGACCAATGGATCAGAAATCGCAAATTCACCCCTGGCTTTTCACCTGTGACCCTTATGGACAGGGACAGTTTTTAGATGCCCTTCGGCACAGACATATACAAAAGTCTTTCTAGTCTATGGGCATTGGTAATTAGGAAAACTGGAATGGTTAGGATTAAAAAGGCTCTGGGGACATTAACCTAGTAACATCATATGATCCTCTGATCCTATGAGAACTGAACTCATTCCATCCAGTGACATCACCAGATAGCATTCTTGGTAGAGAGTTAGCATTTAGTGACTCTGCTTTCAGACCTCTGTGTATTAACTAGACTAAAAAAAGAAAAACCTAATACTAAATAGATGTAAAAAACAAACCACCTGTAGCTTTATTTCATTTTTTTACTTCTGAGTAATACAGTAACTACCAAGAGGAAGTGGTTCTCTAACATGACGTTGTTTGGATTTCAGAGATGGTTTTACGGAGTAATGTCACATGAGCACAGTTTATCCAGAAGCAAATAAATGTAATATAGCAGCATAATTCATGCCCTCCAATATGGTATAATTATTTTTTTCAGCTGTTAATTCTTGTCCTCCAACATAGAAAAATGATTTATCTTCACATATAAGCTCTTTGTATAGTTTACCTGTAATCTTTCGGAAGCTGCAATGGCATTGCATTTTAGCAACTTCATCCTTGCACAAACAACAGTTTTGATCATTCCTCAAAATTCTGCTTTATAGGATGGCAACATTCTCACCACATACAGATGCTGTTTTCCTGATTTTTTTCATCTCTTATACAGGCTAACATGATGTGAAACAGAAGGGTTTCCTGAAACTGCTTCCACACTAAAGACAAGTCACCCTCTTCAGTATTCCTACAATATACCTTTCCATCTACTGCCCCACAGGTGATAGTAACACAGCAAAGAGAAAGCCAGTGCTGCTCTGTTTATTCTCACTTCTCCCTTAGCTTCAAAATACAATTTCAATTACAGTAGTCCCCTCACCAAATACCATTGCTGGCCAACAGTACTTCTGGAAGCTACATTATGTACTGTTTGTCTTGGCGCAAATTATTCACAGATTTGCAGTCAGCCAATGTATCATTTTACTATGGCAGTACTATCCTCCTCCATAGTTTTAAAACGAGTATGGTAAAACTTCTGCAAGGATGGAAAAGCTTGCTGTACAAGGGTCTAGAATACACTATTTCAAATATAGTGAATGAGTAAAATGAACCATAGTGCTGTGTTTACTTTGTATGGTTGTTATGGCAACCAAGAGACCACAAGGACAATGTATGTCATGAAATGACAACCTCAAAGAATAAAAACAGCACTGTTACCACTGTTACGGATTTGCTGCTTTACACAGACAACGGACAATTTATAGAACTCCAAAGAAGAGTCTACTAAATTAAATAGCATTTGACATTTTGTTTTTTAAATATTTATGTATTTGTTTAACATATTTTTATGTTCCTCTGCTGTCCTAGCAGTCTCACTCACATAAGCTGAAGCTACAGCAATGAAAATTAATCAGTTGTTCTTTTTGTAATGCACATTTACAGAATTAAAAAAACACATTTTAGACTAAACATGATTTAAGAATTATGAAAAGAATAATATAAACATTTTCCATAAGGGTTTGTCATAATGGACATTTATCTTAGGGTGTAAAACAATGAAATCAGCAAGTACTACAGAGAAAGCTATGGGTTTGTCACTTTTATACCTTGCTTTCTTTCAGACATGATACAACAGATATTTTACAACCAGTTGTAGTAGTATTGTGGCATACAGGAATGGACCCCGTACTTTGACCTAGATGACCTGAAATCAGCTAGCATCTCGGGCACTGAAGGAGCTGCAGTTGGAGAGGAGGGAGGGAGGGAATTTCTGCCTATGATGAAGACAAATGTCCACCAATGGGGATATGCAGTAATCCTGGGACAGATCACTAGTGGAACTACGACATCTGTGGGGGATCTGGAGTTGGCAAACAAAGCATGCAGTGATCTGCACAGTCACTAGCTCTGCCCAGATAGGGCATATAAATAACTCCCCACTGTGCAATGCCAATGTATATGATGCTCTGTACCACCTCCCCCATCCATCTCACCACTGATCAGTCCCAGTCCTTAGGGACAGTACCAAGGACACTAAGGTAAAAATGGTGCAGGAAAGAAATGGACACTATAATGATCATTTTTACATGAAATTATATAGCTGGCATAAAACCTAGGTGGAAGTCAATCCTCCAGCCAGATCTTTTCCAGAAATCAGACATCCCAATGACTGCGTGGTTGTAACCTTGCACAGTGGCTGTTACAGTAAGCCTGGCTATAAAAACCGAACAGCAGTGTCACCAACTCTATTGATTTTTGTCAGTGAAGTGAACAATTCATCTGCTAATGTATAACAGATTGTTTGCTGAAGATCTCACATAAGTCAGGAAAAATGTATTGCTTACTATTTTAACAGTATTCATTCATTCATTCTTTTTCTACCTGCATTATTCAGTTCATGAGCTGCAGTGGAGTAAGTCCCATTCCGGCATTCAGCGGCAGTATGGCAGGAATCTAATTTCAGAATAGTCTCTCACAGGATGCAAATACACACACACACACACACACACACACACACACACACACACACACGCACACTTCAGATGGGAAACACACCTATTGGCAATCTGAGATTTGAGCAGAATTTACAGCATGAAAGGAAAGCCTACACAGACATATGCAAGACATGCAGACCCCATCCAAAAAGCATCAGCAATCAAGAGTTGTACAGAATAATGAAAACCCTGATGAAACTTTGCCACTCTATATTGTTTTATAATATTTTATTTAAATTTAAGACTATAGTTAAATTTAAGACTATGTCATTTTCTCATGATAGCGAGAGAGCACATTGCTAACAAGTGTTCTTAAATGTTTCAGATACCCACAGAAGGCTGTCACCTGAAGTGCTTATTTTTTTTATGGGAGAACCACAACATAAAAAATCGTAATCTTTATGCAACATTTAAGTAAATGACTTCAACATACAGACCTATGAATTAACATGCCTTTCCTGTAAGGGTCATAGAAAAGAAAGGATAATATAAGCTCTCATTTCAGACTCAGACAATCAAAAAAGCCTCTGAACAGATATGTGCTGAATTTTCCCATAAGCTCTTGTTATTTCAGAGGCACTGACACCAGCATGGTGTGCTGGAGGTCTTGGGTGTGAGTCTCAAATGAAAACTAATATTATCCTTTAACTTCTGTGACTCTGACTGTGCCTATGTACAAGATTTTCTCTGTATTTTGTCTGTGTGTGTGTGTGTGTGTGTGTGTGTGTGTGTGTGTGTGTGTGTGTGCGCATGTGTGTGTGTGTGTGTGTGTGTGTGTGTGTGTGTGTGTGTGTGCGCACGCGCGCACATGTACATGTATTTGTAATTTGATCAAACTTTTCCTGAACATATACTGAGCAAAGACAGCTTCTTTTTCTAAATTTCGTACCATCTATGTCTTCTGTCTCTCTTCCTTCTTCTAAACACCCAAATAGAAAAAGAAATGCATACTGCAACAGAGGTATACAGTTAAAAAGTTTAAAATGATGGCAGTTCCTTGCATTGCCGTACAAGCACAGGTGGTGGTGAGTATAAAGGCTCAAGCCTGAAATGGCAAGTAATGTAGTCTCTCATCAAACAGTTGATACACAGACTACTAGGGGGAGGGTATTCTGTTCCTCCCCATTAACCAACTGCTCATAATGATGATTCCATAGGGAGAAGCAGCTGGTAAAAAACAGCTTCATTAAAAAATGGTATTCAAAATGAGGTCTGAAAATAAAGGTTTTATGATATGGAAAAGGACTTTTACCAGTTTGGAACCAGAGTCCAATGTGCAGATTAAGACAATTATCTCCTTTACCTCCTCCTAAGGGTCTCAATGCTCTCTTGAGTCTCAGCCACACCCCTTACTGAAACTCAGTACAACAAGAGATTGTGGGCAGGCACTTCATCAAGTCACGGCTTATTCTGAAGTATAAGGCATCCAATACCTGAAAATCTGAGGTTCATGCATCTGGGATTTGGACATCAGTACCCCACACATACAAAATTTTAATTTCAACAAGTTTGCCTGGGAATATTTTTGGCTGATTTAACACGTATAGTCGCTGCGACAAGATCCAAACTTTCAGCTTACGGTGTACCAAAACATACAAATAGGAGAGGAAAAGGGTTCTGACGCCCAACATCCTTCTTCCATTTCTGAGAATGATAAGGATAATAAGACCTTACCTTATGCAGATCAGACTGGACACCCTACAGGGCTCTATAAATATTCTGGGGATGAAAAGTTTGCCTCTAGTAGTAATCTATGAACCTATGAATCTTGTTGCTGATATTTAGGCTGGTGACACTTTAAACCTCAAGAAAACAAAACATTTAAAATCATCCAGACCCACTGAATCTTTATTCTCACCAAGGATTAGAGATACAAAACTGATGAAGCTAACAAAGCTCAAGGCATTAGCAATGAAAGCTTTCTTTGGAAATTGATCCTCAGCCACCTTCAGCAGAGAAGCAAAGAAGATTTTACACAGTTCAGGCAAAGGATGCAGTTAAACAGATGAATCCAGTAGCTGTGCTAAGTATTTTCCTTATGATGAAGAGCAGGGGCGTAGCTATGGCACATCAAGTGCAAAGTATTAGACAGTGTGATAAAAAAAGGCAAATAAAGGGGTAATAAAACAGAATAAGAGGACGTCATCACATAATAAACAGATGGAAGCATTATCAATAAAAGCCTCTCAACAGGAAAGACAACCATAAGGGTCAACTATGACCCTATCTTGGATCCCAATCCCACAGCAGGAATGTTTCTTATGAAGAAAAGATTAGTTAACTTAAGAGTAGTGTTGTCCTGGTAGTGGCTGGAAGTTAGTTTAACTGCTAAAGTGTTGAGAAGTAGTGCTTCATTGTTTTTGGCAGCAAACTGAAATAGCAAACTTTGCTTGTAATTTTATGGAATATCTGTTTTACAGGTGGAGTTTGGGGTGCTTATGGGCTCTATGCTATTTATTTTGTGAATCAGCATATTTATTCCTAAAGCTCTTCTTTTTTCAAGAATAGAAAGGTGAGTGAATGTTTCAGATATCTGTCCCCTATGCAGTTAGTGTGTTGAGTGAAGGTTAGCTGTTGATAATGGTTATACTAGGGGCAGAAATTAGTCATTATTAGATGTGAATTAATTATACCACCACCCTAAGAAATCCGAAACAAAAGCAAAATTCTAAATCACCCAAAATATTTGAGTTGAGTTTTACTGCAGAGATAATATTACCTTGGGAGTCATTTATTTTTAGGCTGCAGTTAAGAGACAGCTTTTTATGTGTTTCAAACCATGAAACAGAAAGACTTAAACAGTTAGGCCTGTTTACCAGTCATAGCTCTCAACCTTCTGTTCCCAAAATGTGGAACACTACCTCTCATAATCAGAAACAAATGGTCAACACATGAAACACTACAAACATATTACCTGCTCTTTCTTATTTAAAAAAATAGTTATTTTAATTAATTAATATCACTCAGTATTATTCAACTTTATTTACCATGTACATTTGTTAAAAAAATGTTAACAAAGAATGTTTGTCAAACTTTTTCAATAGGGAACAGACTAAAATAAAACGTTTTGAAGAATCAAAATGAGAAATATTTTGGATAATGAGGTACAGCTGAAATGGTTTCAGTTCCAAAGGAGGCAGAAATAATTATGTTATTTGTTCTAGAGCAGGGTGTCCAAAAAGGGCTCTAGGGCCACAGTCCAGCCCAATGAAGCCTTTTATATGGCCCTCAGTATATCCTACAACATACTGTTTTGAATGGGCAGATACATGTTGGGCACAGTACTGTGCCCCCCCCCAAACCTTGCAAAGTACAGTACGTGGTCCCCGAACTGTTTGGTAACTGGCCCCTGAGCCAAAAAGGTTGGACATCCCTCTTCTAGTGCCTACTGGTGGAGGGGTTTGAGCTGAGGGCTGTTCAATCAACTGCATACTGACTGAAGTTGATAGTGCAGAGAACAGTTATTAATTGGTTAATACAGAGGGAAAATAGCAGTATCTGTAGCACTGAGCCCTGCAGGACTCTAGCTTGTATTGTCCTATTTTGTTAAGTAAAGTTTCTTTGGATAACTATAAAAGTTCTGTTGGGTAGATAAAAAGAAAATATTTTTATTTTGGTTTTACTGAGTCATACTTGTGTTATAGTGTTGAGAAGAACATTTTGATCAACCACTCTGAAAGCCTGCTTATTCCTGGTCTGAACCTATGTTGTTTTTTGTCCAGTAGATCGCAAGATCACACTTGAAAGAGGATGCAGGCTGCAAATTGGGGAGACTGCATGTTCAGGAAACCTGGACTAAGCATACTCTGTCAGACAACTGGCCTTGTGCTCCATTACTATATCATTTTACTATGATTATAATGAAGGATCATACAAGTGACAGGCTCTTAGCTGCATGTACAGCCTTCCCCTGGTAGCAGAGTATTCTTGCTGGCATTTGTAAAATCATCTCACCTTATGCTCCTTTCTAATACATAAAGGCAGGTGCAGGTCCTGCTGCTGAACTGATAGCTACAGCAAAACTTAGAACGTTATAAAGAATGAAGGTATAAATTATATCTATGACAAATAAACAACCACCCATAATGTTTCAGGCAGCACAGTTTGTACGATTCGTGGTGGTTTTAATACTTTATTCTTGGATCTATGACAAATACCAGGACTGAGATCCAGACTGCAGAATAAGCAGAAAAGAGTTGCTGAATGTGGATCGATACACATCTTCCTAGTTGCAGAATGCAGGGCTAAGTACATCCTCCTAGCTTTGAAATGCGGGGCTAGACACATCCTCCTAGCTGGAAAATGTGGGGAAAAATGCATCCTCTTATTTGGGGAGTGTGGGGCTAAATACAACCCTCCAAAGTTGGGGAATGCAAAGCTTTATGCATCCTCTTACATACTTTGTCTCCCAAATAAGAATTCATGTCAAGAGGGAAACCTCCATTGCAAAGGACACCCTGAAATACAGTCTTGTTTCATTTCAATGTCATTCACATTTGTCAAAAATGAAAAAAAAAAAAGACTTTTTTATATTTTGCTTTGCCAGTCTGAAGAAACCTGCAGGCACTTAACACTTATGTGACATAAATATTATTTATTTTATAGACACACTTTTCCTGAACAGCATGACTATTATAGGACATAGAGTTTTGCAAAGCTCATTCTACAAGTGTGAATTATATGTTTAATTTCATTTGCCAACAAAAATGCTACTATGAAAGCATACTTGGTCTTGCATGGAAATGCAGCCTTATATAACAGAAAGGAAAATATTGTAGCTGGTCTAAACACACTGAAGGTGAGATATTGCTGAGCAAGTTAAATGTACTAACCTACATCTGCAGTTTAACCAAGTAATAGATATTGCAGAAAATAGCAAAGATTTTTCATTAGTACGGCTATTCTTGATAATATGCTTCTAATGCTTGATAATGATTTAAACACTACTATGACAACTTTCACAACCCCTAATAACTTGTTTCATATTACACAAATGTTTATTTTCACTAACAAGGAAGAGTAAGAATGTATATAAACTGAGAAAAGGGCATAGATACTTATTTAGAACTGTGGAAAGAATAAACTATAGTGGACTGCGATACAATGCTAAAGAGCTGTAAAACAATAATACATACCAAGCATGATCACTATATTCCATGGATAGTAAACAAAGAAAATACTAATAAATAATAAAAGATAAGTAAAATTTGAATTATTTTAGTAGGGTGCAGTGACTGCTGCATCCCTACCCCTAAAGTAAGCATACTAACTCTAAGACTGCACTTCCCTGGAGTGCACACCACGGTTGTTTTGCTGGAAATCTTTATACAGTTAGAGATCTTTAGTACAATGAAAATTCTAAAATGAGTTAAAAAAACTGTAATGCACACAATAAAAGGAAAATAGTGTGAAGCTCTTGACAGCGTGCTGATAAATCCTACTTTAAGCAAGGGAATTTAGCACTTGTGTGGTCCATTAAATTGCTATCTGCACTTCATTACACACTAAACTGCAGTTCATCAAAACCAGGTAAAAGGGCTAGTTAATGAAAATATTTTTTCTCCAAGACCATGAAAACAGCCAAAGTGTTTTATTTCTTTCCCAAAATGAAGGAATACCAACACTGATGACTTATTGTGGCATGAAGGGCAACCTTCCTCTATCCCCACAAAAAAAAGAAAAACAAAAAAAAAGCATATGGGTTTCCCCTGCTTATTCTTTTTTTGATAAAACAATATTTTGGAGAGAATAGCTTTATCAAAATGGGATTTGTACGTATGTGAAAATCCTCACAATAAAAAGCTGAAAGCAAGGTGTTACAAACACAAAAGTTGTCCGGCTGAAGGAGCTACATTCTCTCCAAAAATGCATGGTGTTTTGCATACACTTACTCTGGAAATAGCTCGTTCTACACATCTTTTAATGAGTATTAAGGTAGGCTAGAAATTGCTGGGGGTCCTACTATGAATCAACAACTTCCAAAAAGTCAATGATTCCAGATGCTGAGAAATAATGTCCGAAACACAGAATGGTGAAAATTTTTAGTTTATGTGTTTTTTGCAGGGGGCAAATCCCCATATCACCTGAACTTATATGTACCAACTTCACATTTGCAACAACTCAAAAAAGGGGGAAATCTCCCAAAAGAAGTGAATCATTGCTAGTGCAAACTTAGAAATTGAACCAGCAATGAGTTCTTATGGAAAACATCAATCCACTTTCTGTCTCTCAGTGCTTTTTCTGCAGTCAAATGAAGCTCAAGAAATTTCACCTTAACTTGCTACAGAGCAGTCGTTGCTGGGTAGTGATATGTTGGGATGGTAGAAGTGTTCTTGCAGTATGGTCTTGGACAGCAGCTGTGTGACCAGATATAAGTGAAATAAACAATGGAAAGTGAGTGTCACCTAAATGGGTCTGTCTAGTCAGAATTTAAAGGGATGGGGTATGCTTTTGTTCTGCAGTTATATATAG
Organism: Protopterus annectens; assembly: GCF_019279795.1. NCBI lineage: Eukaryota > Metazoa > Chordata > Ceratodontiformes > Protopteridae > Protopterus > Protopterus annectens. Next base: position 344,606,835 of record NC_056749.1, read on the forward strand.
CTGTATATATATAATGATCCTTTAATACATCAGTTAGCAATTTGCAAAAGAATCAATTTTAAGTGTCTTGCAACTCATTATAGTAAAAGATAATTTAATTATTTTTGCCAGACTCTACAGTCAACTGAAGGGCATGTTGCTTTATATTCACTGTGGCATCCATTCCAGGAAAAGGAACTTGTAAGTTTCCTACTTGGTCTAAAAGGGAAGACTGTAAAGACTCCTAATCAGCTTTTTTCTCACACTGATAACAGGTGTTCCAGCCTTCCGTCTTATGCTTCTGAAACCCCACAACAAATGAATTTGTTAAAACTATTCATGGCAAGAGCACTCTGAACTCAGAGGCATTCTCTTTGTAATTCAAAGTCAGATTAGACACTGAATAAAGCAAAATGACTCCAAAAACATTTTTTAATTCATTCTTATAACCTTACATTTGATATTGTAGCTGCTACATGCATGACAGAAAGTTCATGCATTAAAAATGATACAAGGGTTTTGTGAAAAAAAGTAAACAATTTTGCTGGGACTGGAACTCATCCTCTAATGCTACAACATTTTACAAGTATATGACCTCACTGACTGCTTCTGAGCTCAATGCAGTTATCAGTTCTGTATTTAATGACTTAATTCTGTTATAAGACAATAGAGGTGTGGGTGATATAAAAGTGAATAAGATACTATTTAGCAGTTATTTATCTTAGTTCACTGTTTCAAGTAGTAGACAAACTTTTCCTGCTTGAAAAGCCTTTTTCAAAGCATTTCATCAAACTGTAAAGCTTTAAGTAGCAGCCAGTTTTACATCATGGTAGAACTATTACTGTTCAAAAACTACCTTCTCTCCCTTCCACATTTATTAAAACAGCTGAACCTCAGCTGTACTGCTTTTACAATTTAACCATTTACCCCATTCTGTGACTGCCCTGTCACTCCATTCAGTCCAAACTGAGCATTTTTACCCTTTCATTACCTCATCTGAAAGCTTAGACCTACTTTATTTGCTCTACTTCCCTCAAGACTAACATATGAATGAAGCTATTATCTCTGGAGGTTTGTTCCACTGTGGTGGTGGTGCTGCGGTAGTGCTGTCGCCTCACAGACGTTGTCCCGTTTGATTCTCAGCTACAGCGTCTTCTGTGTGGAGACATGCATGAATGGGCGTACCTTCGTTGAAGGTTGTGCATCAGGGCTGGCAACTTGGCACGTAAAAATCTACTGCCAATCATTAGCGGACCGGAGTTCCGCTGTGGTGACCCCTAACCGGGAAAAGCCGAAAGACACAACAACAACAACACGTAATAACTGGGAAAAGTTGAAAGACATCACTTTTACATGTAATATACATTTTTACAAATAGCAAAGCTCACCTTACACATATGCTACACTTCTTCAGTTTCAGAAATGGAAATGCATTCTTTAACATTGTTAGTTTTGTTTTTAGATAATCTGGTCTTGGTTTGCAGCTTTTTTTTTGCAACTTATTTATGTACACATGGAACTTTTGGAAATGAATGTCCTTTGTGTTCAAAGACAAATAATAAACAAACAAACACAAACAGATAAAACTGTAGTCAAACAAATAAAAACATGTTAAATGCAGTAACTGCAAAGTTTGTCAATATATTCGGAACAGTCAAAAATGAAGAAATACATAATTAAACATAGAATTCTCACAGATCTCACCGCTTATGTGAAGAATGGAATGCATCTAGAAACATGATATGAGGATGACATATAATAAAGCTCCACCTTGCACCACAAACTGGTAAATACATGACAGTAATGAGCAGATATCATCATTTAGTTTTATATACAGCATAGCAATAACCAACTCTAGAATGCCCTAGGGGAAACAGAGTGTTGTTCTGTAAAGTATTCTACACCATCCCAGGGAAAACTTGAAACAATGCTGCGTGACAATATTTTAGAACATCCAAGTGAAAATGGTAGCAGTGTTGCCCAGTTCAGAGAAATGTCACAGGAGAACCCTGGAAACCTTCTGCATGTTTCTACCTGGAACATCCAAGGGGACATTTACAGCAGTGCTATCACTGCTCTGGAACACCCTGGGAGAATCTGCTGCAGTGCTGTATGTGTCAGTAATGCAGGACATGGACAGAAAACCTAGAACAGAGCTATGTGTCATTGCTCTGACATAACCCAAATAAACCCTGAAGCAGCACAGTATGATTGATGTACTCTTTATGATTCACAAAGTAGAAGAGAGTCATTGCTGCTTTTCCTAAGTATATGAGTAAAACACATCTAGGCCACAAATCATGGAGCTTTCTCCAACCTCATCCCTTCAGCAGTTGAACAGATATGTAACATTATTGGTGCTCTATGTGGCCCATATAAATCAAGTAAACATTTAATCTATTAGAACTTCAGTGAACAAGAGCATTAAAGATACAGGTGACCAGTGTTTAAGCAAGCAAATGTCACACTAACAGGCATACTTTTTAGGCATGTCAGAATGTTCTCTGGAAACAGAGAATGTGCCTGCAGTCCAAGGAAAGAACTCCAGGTTGATAATTTAAATATTAGTTTTAGTTCAGAACATAACATGATGCCATTCCTATTTGCATATAAAAATACAAAGTTATAATTCTGGATTTGGTAGTATAGCTCTGGTTGTGGAAAGAATCATGTGTTTATCATTTTGTGCCAAAACCATCACTCCATAATGCACCAATACTCTAGAGCATTCTAACTCTCACCCAAGTAAAAGAGACAAAGAAGGAGAAAACTAGCAGGGGAAAGAGGAGGAGATGCTTTCTGTAGGCAGAACTCTTCTGACGTATTCATACCTATAGTGATTACCTATAAATTTTGTGTCTAATCTTGTGAGGTTCTTGCTGCAGGAAGACTCAAGACAAAGTTTCTAACTTGATCTTCTTGATGATTACTCCATAAATATTTGATCTTAACCTGGAGCTCACATTCAGTTTACAGTGCTTAGAAAAAATGTGCAGAAGCAACCAGGTGACTCAGATATCACAAAAAGTGATACTATTTAAGAAGGCAGCTCTGATCAAATGTGTCTGCTACCCCTGCAAGATTTGTTATATTTTTCAAAGCATCTGAAAAGCCATTTTGAAAGATACTATTTAACAACTATATTGTCTTCTCTTGCTTTAGTAGAGGACACAGACAGGTGATCATGTTTTCTGAGTTTTTTTATTCTGTTCGTGACATGCCTTACCTGACTACAGAAGTCCATGGTGTGCTGAATCAGCTTCCTTGGGTAGAAGCATTAATGTAAAAGACCTGGGAAATAAAGACACTGGCTGAAGTTAAGACTTTTTACTGCTTATGACAAAAAATAATGGTTGATGCTATCTTTCTGGAATACCAAATGAGGGAAAGATGCTGACAGGACTTGAAGCTCAGAAATCTACTGAGCAGAAGTTACAACACCCAAAAAGAGAATCTCAAAAACAGGTAGAATAGATCATCAAATGTGCAGACTCAAAAGGAGAAACAATCACTTTTTTTAATGTTTCACTATAAAGAAGTATGCTTAAAGATGGAAACTGATCTGTAATGGGTTTGCAGAAAGAAGATGCAGTTTAAAAAGGCTTTGCAAACCTTAAACGTGGCTAAGGGTTTAGTGTCCAGACCAGTGCAAAGTTGAAGACTGCCATGAGGCAAACTTAAAAAGGTCAAAGAGTTTAAGCCACTGTCAAACAGTTTTGGCAGATAATGAACAATGAGAGAGGTGGGAGTGGAAAAGGAAGCCACATCTCATATAGTCGACTAGATGGCAGAGCACTACCATTTTTCCGGGATACATCATTTGACTAGACAGCTTCTGAAAAAGCTGTAATAAAGAAGACTATTCTTTTAAAATAACCCAATGGCCTTGTAACAAAGGAAAATGCAGTACTAAGATGTCAGTATGAGGGTAGAGAGATCCTGACAGGATTTCCCTGTTTTCCTGAAATAAGAGTCAGAAGTCATTTGTGACAAGGAAGATATGGAGGAGGACCTAAAATAGAATGCTATAAGATGTGAAACCAGGTTTGTCTGAGCCAGAAAGGAACCATCATAACAAATATTTGAGATTTTGGTTCCCACAACAACTGTCCATCATCATCAACATTCCCCAGATGTTCCAATCACACATCTCCAGTACCTGTCCAACTCGCTCTTCTATCCCTTTTGTGGTTTCATGACAATGATACCTCGCTCTTCAATAAGGAGACTTGGAAACCTGCCAAGAAGTGGAATATGCTTATATTCTTTCAACCACATGATAATTCTCTAAGCCTTTCTGCACTGCAACCCTAGCCCCTTCCCAAACCAAAACATACTGCTTACTGCCAAAGGAAGGACCAAGGCAAGGAAGGCACTTGAAGTGCATGACTGCATCAATAACTGATTTGCCACAGGGACACCTGAAACTCAAAGCCATATCAGAAAAGGTCTAAGGTTTGAAAGCTTAACAGAAAAACTTGCCAAAAAATCACATGTGGAAAATGCTGCAACTAGTCTCAAAAATAGACAGAGATAAAAGGCGCGGATTAAAACCAGAACTTTATTTATTATTTATTTACTGACATTTGATTACCAGGAAAGTCTTACTGGGTTGAAGCCCATTTTCAGCAGAGGCATGGGGAGAAAAGCTCCAAATTATTACAAAACATTTTAAAAACAATAACTTCACAATCTTCAAAAATAAAACAAGAACATCTACAGTTCAAATAATTATAACAAATAAGACAAAATGCAAAAACATTGGTTAATAATCAATACAAGGAGTATGACAATCATTAATATTTAGAGACATTTTAGACAGTTTGTAGAGAAATTAAAGGTGAGTTAGTCTAATACAAATAGGAATTGCAATATGAAGTGAGGAAAAACAGGCTTATGGAATAGTTAGAAAGTCAGGAAAGAAAATTAGATAGCAGTAAGGAAGTAAATGAAGAAGGGATAATGTGGAGATATAAGGAATGAAAAGGTACTTGTTCACAGCTAGGGATATAGTTTATCCTGGTTTTGAGCAACAACAGCCAGATTTTAGCTGAGAAGTCTTTCAGTGTAGTTTTGAAAGATGAAAAGGAGGGGATAGAACTGATGGATACAGGTAAGAAGTTCCAGGCCTTACAACCTTGTAAGAGTACAGACAGCGCCCAGCAGATTTGATAGGTTTGTAGACAGACAGGAGTTTTTTGTTACTGGAACATACTTGTGTAGAATGTTTTTTCAGTGCTGGACAGAAAGGTAGATGATTTTATAGGTGGTAAGAAGTTGTGTATATGTTAGCTGATGTGGCAGTTCTAACCAATTTAGACTTTCTCAGTGCTATACAGTGGTGGGTTCTGAAAGGGGTATGTGCTGCAAATTTTGCAACTTTGTTATAGAATTGTTCAAGTTTTAATTTTGGTGAAGCCTGGAGATTAGTAAGGATGGGAGCAGCACAAAGAAGAGTCGGGAGTAGATAAGTAGTGGCAAGTGTCGTTTTAGTTGCGTCAGCGATAACATTTTTGGCTCTGTAAAGCATCCATAGTTTTTGATGAGTTTTTCTTATGCAATTTTGTATATGCAGTTTGAATGTAAAATTATCATCCACTATCACCCCAGAGGGAGGACTTTAAATTTAGTGTTTTCATGAAAGTGGGATTTGGGGGAAAAAATTTGTAGTTTGGTCTTTTTTGGGCTGAGCATAAGTTGTGAGTTACAAAGCTATGTTTCAGTGGCTGTTAAAGCTTCCTGAGTAATTTTTTTGGAGGTGTACCATGTTGTCAGATGTGCAAATGAGAGTGGAATCATCTGTGTATTGTATTAGGGTGGCCTGTTGTGTGGAAGTATAGAGGGTGTTGGTGAAAATGTTAAAGAGGAGGGAACCAAGGATAGAGCCTTGTGGTACACCGGTGGTGACTGGGTGGTAAGGAGAGCGCAGAGCACCATTTTACTAACTAATACCTATTGGACAGGCAGCTTTTGAAACACAGAAGGGTGAGCTGAGAGAGACCTAATGACTTGTAAAACATTTGATGAATTTAACTTCAAAAATGAGAAAGCAACTTAAGGCCATCACTCTCAGTCCAAGCTCTTTCATAGCAGGAAAGAAATGGAGTATTTTAGAATATCAGTGGATTATGGGAGTAAGGTAATACAGCTTGCATCCCCCCCAAAAAAATTGTGCTCCAAGTAGCTTAATGCCAGATGAGTCAACCCTTAATGTTCCAACAGGCAGAGCTCTTTAAATCATGCTTACCTCCTTGGGATCAACTTCAGTACAACTGTTCCCATATTACATGCCGTGCACTGCCTGCTCTGACATGGCAGGACCAGATTTCTAATGGTTTCTGTGTAGTGTTAGCAATACCTTTCATTACATAAGATGGAACAGAAACCTCAGAGCTTCTGGATGTCTATTCCAAAGAATCAGGACATGTGTGAGATACACATTTCTCACCTGATAGGTTGGTTATGACTTAACTTGTACTTAAAATTAGTGTCTTTGACAAATCTCAGTGGTTTACAGAATTCTACACTGAAAAGGCCATGCAATAATCATCTTGGCATAAAAGCTCATAAGAATTTGCATGTTGCTATCCAGTAACTAATCTGTTGTAACTTTAATATCTGAACCCTGTAGGATGTGTATTCATTTCTTTCTGGATTTTTTTTCCAAGTCTCATAATATCACACTTGTCATGATACGCTTCATAAGACTTTTGAATAAAGTGAAAGTAACAAGAAACTACCCAATGAAGAAATAGTTTAATAGATCATATCCCTAGATCTGCTGGCATTTCTAGCAATTTTATGAATATCACAGATAATACCAGTGCCCACATATTTAATTTCCACAGAAAACTGAATAATTGTTATAATGTGAGCTACAGGATAAACTTTATATTATTAAACCCCAAAGTTTCATATTTAACAGACCTAAAATGCAGCTTAGTACTATATTGTTATACAATAGTGAATTATACAGAGAAATGTGGTTCCACTTTTGTAGGAAGGAAGTAAACATTCTCTGGAGCAGTCACAACCCAATGATATTTGCATTACTCTACAAATTCATTTAACCAAAACCAACTAGGGTTAAGTAACAATTAGTAACAATGAGATTATTATATTCAGAAGTACTTCCAAGTCTCATAATATCACACTTGTCATGATACGCTTCATAAGACTTTTGAATAAAGTGAAAGTAACAAGAAACTACCCAATGAAGAAATAGTTTAATAGATCATATCCCTAGATCTGCTGGCATTTCTAGCAATTTTATGAATATCACAGATAATACCAGTGCCCACATATTTAATTTCCACAGAAAACTGAATAATTGTTATAATGTGAGCTACAGGATAAACTTTATATTATTAAACCCCAAAGTTTCATATTTAACAGACCTAAAATGCAGCTTAGTACTATATTGTTATACAATAGTGAATTATACAGAGAAATGTGGTTCCACTTTTGTAGGAAGGAAGTAAACATTCTCTGGAGCAGTCACAACCCAATGATATTTGCATTACTCTACAAATTCATTTAACCAAAACCAACTAGGGTTAAGTAACAATTAGTAACAATGAGATTATTATATTCAGAAGTACTGAAGTCTATAAGGAGTCCTTTGGAACTCTCTAGTTGGATATTATCCAAGAAGATATGTGACCATTGATAAAAATGATGTTGACCCATTAACCATTCTTCAATCCAGGCTGTAGCACAACCATTTACTCCTACAAAACTGCATCAATTAATGATTCATGAAGTTAATAAAAAGACATTTTAGGAATATAAATAAATTCTACAAAATGGTTTGGCTATGTCCACAGAGGAACAGGATACTGGATAAAAATGACTTTTAATGAAAAACACAAGTATTAAGCACTTTCATCCCCACAATAACGGGACTTCATCAGAATACATAACAACACTCCATAACTCTCTTTAAATACCATCCCAAGCAACCCAATAGGTTGGTAAAACATCTGACATGCCCATTTTCCACTCAATATTAATGATGTGAAAATAAAATCACATTAGAAAATCACATTAAAATAAGGTAAAATGTTCATAATACTACACAATCTTAAAATAACATAAAAGTCCACAAAATATGTTTATATAATAATAAATATATGAATAACATTTTAAATAAACCTCTAGCATTTCTCCACTTTTTCCTGCAGTATAGGAGATATAGAAATTACTTCATTTAAACCTGGGGAATAATTGGCAGCCAGTCTCAACTGCCTCTGCATCTCTTTCTTCATCAAACCATTTTTCCAGTTACCCCCTCTCTGGTCAATTAAGATAGTGTCCAAAATACCAAAAACAAATTTGCTAAACCCCTCGCACACTAAGGAATGTTTATATAGGGCATTACTCTCCTTTTTATTGTTGATGTCATAAATGTGTTCATAAATTCTATTCCTCAATACCTGTTCCATCTTACCCACATAATAACTTTCGCAGCTACCACATTTAGCAAGATATATCACCCGTTTGGTACCACAGTTCACAGCTTGGAATCTAATGTATGTCATGTATGTTTGGACACTATCCTAATTGACCACAGACGGGGTAAATGGAAAAATGGTTTGATGAAGAAAGAGATGCAGTGGCAGTTGAGACTGGCTGCCAATTTTCCCCCAGGTTTAAATGAAGTAATTTCTATATCTCCTATACTGCAGGAAAAAGCTGATAAATCCCAGAGATTTATTTAAAATATTATTCATATATTTATTATTATATAAACATATTTTGTGGACTTTTATGTTATTTTAAGATTGTTTAGTATTATGAACATTTTTCCTTATTTTTTTAATGTAATTTTCTAATGTGATTTTATTTTTACATCATTAATATTGAGTGGAAACTGGACATGTCACATGTTTTACCAACCTAACGGGTTGGTTGGGATGGTATTTAAAGAGAGTTATGGAGTGTTATTATGTACTCTGATGAAGTCCCATTATTGTGGGGATGAAAGTGCTTAATACTTGTGTTTTTCATTAAAAAATGTTTTTATCCAGTATCCCGTTCCAGTGTGATTTATCGGATTGGTTATTGTTCACGCTGGGCCTGATTTCTTGTGGTTACTATGCCCACAGAGGCACAGACAGTTTCAGAGAAGTAGCATAAATGTGTTGCCTGTGTTAAGTGTTATACAGGAATAAAGTCTTCACTGTGGTCCAGGTGATCTGAGATTGATTAGGGCATTTGTGCCTGATGCAGCAGGCAGGGAGGATAGGCATACTATCCTGGAGGGAGGGAGCATGCTGAGCAGAAATCTTACTGAGTCCTTGTGATGGGAAGCTCACCAGACCAAAGGTCAAGCTGGATGGATGGGAGGTCTTGGAGATAGGCTACTCTAGGGCCTGGATGGGCATATCCTCACCTCAATCCTCACTGTCCACCTAGCTTAACAGATGTACACATGTGCAAATGCTGGGAGGAGCAAAAAGGCTAGGGACTTCTGACTGGCTGACACATACATGACGGCTTCTGATGCAGGCATCTAATAGAACAGCCGGATGGCTAAGTGAGGCCAGGGGTAGATGGGAAAGTGGCATAAATATGTTAAGCATGACCTCTGTAGTAAAAGAATGTGGAAAGAGATCAAAGCACTGAAACTACATAATGCTCAATATTTCCAAATTTGCATTAATATTTCCAAATCCAAGTGCCTTGCAAAGTATTACATAAAGTCAGGTGACCGCTTCCAAAGAAAACTGTCACTGATGCAGTGCAAGTTGTAAAGCTTTAAAGATATTGAATATTATTTGTATTATTAATTATGCAAATAAGTGTAACTTTTAATGTTTCTGTATATTCCAGCAAAAAAGTACCCAGAAAGAAATGCTTTGTCATCATGTGAAAGCTCAAACAGGATGAACAAAAACACTACTGACATTCTGTGTCTATATAGCAGCATTTCCAAACTATGAAAATATGTTTGTGAAAATTTAAAGAAAAATATAATTCTAGATCTTTTGCATTATAATACACTACAGTATTGATGTGAAGACTGTGAATGCCATAACTAGTATTATTGTAAAGACTTCTTGGTGAGAAGCATGGCCCATCCAAACCTTTTAAACAGCATTTTTAACAGAATTCACTGATCTCAAGATATTTATACCTAACTGGTTTACTCTTTATCACTTGATTTTTCAGCAAATGCTGAGAAATGTAAGGCTGTACATAGGCTACTAGTTATTAAGTATAAGTTAAAAAGTCGTCCCACAAATCCGAGCCAGCCAACAGTGCCATGACACTTAACCTTTTACCAGCCACAGCTATGCCCATCTTACTTTACCCCTTCCCCTAATCCTACATATTACTTTACTAAAAACCCTTTCCCTAACAGTATCACTACCAAGATGACACTTGATCTCATTTTTTATTTGAGATTTACTTATTTAGGGCTTTTTTGGTGGAAGAGAAACATTTAATGTTCTGTGATTCACTCTTAAAAGTCATTCAGGATTTTATGAGTCTCATTTTTTCTACCATTTGTGATTCTCTCTTATGAGTTTTCTATAAGTTTCCTATATTTCATCACGTAATCATATATACATGTATATATATATATATGGTTCTATGTAAAAAAAATGAATTAACATAACGCTGAGTTGAAAACGGCAACAACAAAGGTTTACATTCATGAATGTCCAGATAGTCATAATTTTTCACCGCAAAAGGAGTCAGTTGGCCAATATGGTGAACTTTTCCCTTTTCTCCACTATAGTGCAATCTCAGACTTGGTATATTTAGTTGGGGGGTGTGAAGCCCCCCAATTAGGTGGGTTTTATTTGCTTCAGTTTGTCTTTTTAAGTTTTGCTGGCGACTACTTACTTACCAGGGGAAAACTTACAACAATTTGGACATTCGTAAATGTAAACTTTCATCGTTTCCATCTCGCCATTATGCAACTCAACGTTATGGTAATTCCTTACTTTGACACAGATCTATATATATGTATATATATATATATATAGAGACAGAGAGAGAGAGAAAGAGATAAATAGATATATATACACATATACACACACATTGCACACACACACATGCACATTCATATAAATAGACACCTTTGTATTATTCAACAAAGCAAATATATAAAGCAGTTAATTCACCATAATCCATCAACCTCACTGTAATATATTATTGTTTGTTTTGCTAAAATAAAAAATGTTTGGCATCTCACATCCAAAGGCATTGTGACAAGTGACTTGGCAAACTTCTAAATTGTCCATAGGCTTTAGAGAGAGAGAGAGTGTGTGTGTGTGTGTGTGTGTGTGTGTGTGTGTGTGTGTGTGTGTGTGTGTGTGTGTGTGTGTGTGTGTGTGTGTGTGTGTGTGTGTGTGTGTGTGTGTGTGTGTGTGTGTGTGTGTGTGTGTGTGTGTGTGTGTGTGTGTATGTGTGTATCCTGAGATGTAGTGGAGTCCTTTCCAAGTCTCTGCCACTGCCAGCTGGCGTAATGTCTGTCTTCCCTGTGACGTGGAAACTGGTATTCCAGGCTGCAAAACTTACAGTGTAAGTAATATACTACATGGCAATTTTATTCTAGTAAGTTTGTGATGACATTACAGGGGCGCCACTATTTTTGTGCACTTGAACAAGAAATAAACATATGTTGCCCTCTGTGGTTTTCAATGTGATCTTCTGTAAGTTCTGTAACTATACAATCTTTAATGTAAATATACACAATAACCTGCCTCAATCAAATGTCAGCTTTTTAAGTAGCTCAGCCATCTACAATTCTCACATTTAAAATCCTGTCAGGATTAAAATGTTCCTATCAGTAAAGCCACTTCAGCCATAAAATACATAGTATTTTTTCACTTCTTTTCACACCTATTGTTTCATTCTCTACGTCTCTATAATGTTATTTGTCCTGTTTTAACTTAAGATTATCAGAGTATGATCATTATATATAAAAGCAAATGATTCTGAAACAAAATTTGGGGAAAAATCTTCAAAACTGGCTCACAAGCTCCTCCTAAACATATACTGTAACATTATGCTAACATTTTCATCCACTTATATAGCTGAACTTAAATATGTAACAATTTTAGATTTTTTTATGCAAATTTAACTAAAATAATAAATTGACAGACACCTTATATTAGGTGATGAAAAGGTTGATTTGAGAGGGGTGAACACAGCAGACATTATGTAAGAAATGAGAATTCAATTCTCCTGTGTCCATAACTGAAGTTTTAGTGAATTTCAGTACATTTCCACCAACACAGGGTGATACACAAGTACATCCACCAGCACAGCTTTAACACCTGTACTTCACTTCTTCCTACAGAATACCTCAGTTTAGTCATAGTTAAGCAATGCTGAGGCGATGTAAGCCTCTAAAGTTCTGTATTGTATGGTGCATATGTGAAGCTCAGTTCCCACAACAGTCAATTCTAGCTCAAATGGCATTGCAACAACATATAAAGAATGTCACCAGAAATGTGAGTAGCTTTCCATTAAATGCCATCACATCCTTCATAGCAGTATAACAGCTGCAATGCTCTGGCAATACATACAGCAGCAGGTGTGCTTATTTGTGTGTCTTTTTTTTTATTTTATTTTGAAACCATCTGAACTCATTAACTACAAATACTGTGAGCTAAGTGCTTATCTACCAGGATAATAATCAATTCAATAATCCAAGCAGAACTCTTTCAGACATGACCGAAGTCCAAGGCATCATATAATTAAGAAATGAACAATAGCAAACAAGTATTGGTTACACATACTGAAATGCATGTGATTTAAATCTGTATTAAATGTATACAGCCATACTTTTAGTTCTTTTGCCAAACTATTAATGTAACAGGATGGAAAATACCTAACTGCTTTATGAATGTTCAGACATTATTCACCCTAATCAGTGCTTACCTTGGCAATGATGTAAGTTCATTTTGCCTTGAATGCAATAATTAATTCAGGGCATCATTAGTTGGCAGAAGTTTTAAAACTTCATTTTTGCAATACATTTTATACAAAAAAAACTTTGCTGTTCAACATAAGGGTGATCACATGCATGAAAATGCATGCAAAATGCTTTTGCTGAATGTTTTAAATATAACATTTGCACTTGATTAGGTCATCTCTTCAATAGTGTAACATTCGTTTGCTGGCATTATTTGCCTCATGCAGTAAGAAAGATATTAACTTTTCACAGTTTAAGCATAAAATGTTTGGCCACTTTCTATAAACATATGGATTTCAGGGTTTGACGGAAAATATGACTATTACATCTTCTCCTAGTGTTATACATACTGTAGCTGAATGAGCACTCTAATCTGCATATTTAGCCTTGTTTGCTTGCTCATCTGTAAATTATTTAGCCTGTATGTATGTAATTGTTATATAGTGCATGGCGTGCCATGATTATACTCCAGAATTGGAAAAAAAGATAAACCTGTTACACGCTACTGTAGAGACAGAGCCAACCATAACAGTGCTTTCAAAAGTATGTTAACAAATACTACACAACACCTCAGTGCTGTTGCAGTCAGGTATAAGTAAGGGGATGCTCCTTTGATTTCTAAATATATTTTCTCCTATGTCTATGGAAGTTTACAGATGTTAGTCTGTAAAAACTTACATAAATTAGGATATTACTAAAAACTGTCCTTGAGTTCTTACTTACTTGCTATCTATGCAACAGCGCTCGATAAGCTCTTTACTGGCTTTCTTAGTTGGTAAAACACACCATATGTTTTTTTTCTTTTGTAACTGACAGTACATGGAGCAGATAAGGCTTCATGCAATACAAAGAGTTACGACTGGGTCTCACTAATCATAATCCTTATGTATTTATTTATTTATATATCCACTGTGGCGACCCCTAACAGGAACAGCTGAAAGATGATAATGATATATTAGCAGTGCACTGACCTCAATGGACAATTTGCAGGCACAGCCCAGGTCAACAGGAACACATAAGTCATGAAAAAAACATATTTACAGATACAAGGATACAGTAAAAAAACAAATAAATACACATATTTACAAATACAAGAATATGCTACATTTAGTTCAAGAAGCAGTTTACAATGTCAAACCATGGATGAAAAAATGGAATTATGCTAGCAGAGGTTTATGAATAAGATATAAGCATAATGACTGAGATGGCTTATGCTACAGGGATAGCAGCCTGTCATTATATAGAGAAGTATGAAGTCAGGCAATTGAGAATGGCTGCAAGGAAGGATAGCGTGGGGAAAGGACACAGAAATGGTGACAAAGGCATGCAGAGGAAAGAATAGTAAAAAAAGAGAAGAAGTGTGAGAGAGAGATGCAAAGAGAAGAGGGAAGAAGGATGATTGACAGGCAGTAAGTAAGGGACGACAAGATATGATAATGAAGGATGAAATAAGGATAAAAAAGTGTGTGAGAAAAATGCAGGGTTCATGTAATGTGACCTAAGTGAGTACAGCTGCACTTTGCTTGGGTGAAGAGGTGTATGTTAAGCTGTTGCCTGAAGTCTGAGTATTTTTGGAAATCCTGGAATGAAAAAGGAATGGAATCCCATAGTATAGGTGCTAGGATGGAGAATGCATAGTCAGTGTGATAAAGTGTACTTTTTGGAGTTAGTATGGTGGGTTGAGATTGAGAGATACCCTTAAGATTATATGTGAAGGTTTTGATGAAATGTTTATGAGTGAGAGAGGACAATGTCTCAAGAGAAAGGTCTTTGTGAATTAGTGATCCTAGTAGGAGGTTGGATCTCAAATGTACTAGGTGCCATTTAGCTTTGGCGAGAGTTAGGCAGTGGACATGGATGCCAAGATTCACCTTTTGGGCTTCACTCTCAAGATGAATTTCTTGGCATCTATGTCTCAAACACATAATAACATGGTTGCGATCAGAGACCTGATCATAACTCTTTATGCATTGTGTCATTATTGAGGATTATGGCTTAAAAGGGTTCTTAGACAAGATCACATATCCAGTTAGTTTTTTTTTTTTTTTTGGCTTTTCCCAGTTAGGGGTCACCACAGCGGAACTTTGGTCTGCTAAAGACTGGCAGTAGAATTTTTATGGTGCTGAGTTGCCAGCCCGACGCCCAACCTTCAGCAAAGGCACGCCCATTCACACATGTCTTCTGGAGGCCACTTGACTGTGGGGAGGACATGCAGAATCCATACAGAAGGCACTCCAGCCGAGAATCGAACAGGAGAACCTCTTGCTGTGAGGCAACAATGCTACTGCTGCACCACCGCAGCTTACCACATATTCAGTTAGTAAATAAAAAAATAAGAGATCTGATTTGCTTGCATAAGGCATCAGTTCATATATTTCTGATGCATCAAAGATTTGAGTTAAGCCTGTATATCCCCACTGTCTGAATAGCTTTGAAGGCAACAGTGGGAAAGAAAGTAGTCAGCACTACATATAACGTATGTGGATGTTTCCTGGGTCAAAATCTAAAAATATAATGAGCAACAAGAGTCAGGAGCCAGTGAGATAAATTCCTAAGAAGGACTAGTAGAATTTCAGCAAACTTAACATAGTATATACTGAGCAGATGAATTACAGTGGACAAAATAGCTGCTATTCTTTATTTACATATACCATGCTGTGGGTCAACTTGACTTTATTGAATGCCAGAAAATGAAACTGGATACTGAAGTTAGTGAAGACCACAGTAAATGAAACAGTATCACTAAATGAAAAAAAATCCCAGCTTCTCTCACATGTTTTTGCATTGGAAAAAGCCCCTGTTCCTCCGAAACACCTGAACTATTATACAGCAGCTCCAAGATCATGCATAGATAAGGTGTACGGAATACTTGTATTCCTCTTCCCTGAACTTGAGATTGTGATTTCATATTACTATATGAGAGTACCAGAAATCTGTTTATTATTGCCTTAGTATTGACATATGAGTTTGAGTGTACTGTTATCAATATAATATAAATTTGGCATAATGGTATAAATGGGCTAACATGTACTGAGGTCATTCTTGTCACAGTCAGGTGACCACAAATGTGGGAATCATTTTGCAGGGAAGAAATTTACCTTAGGATGAGGAAAAGCCAAACTTAGTATCAAACTATCCTTTATGAGATAGTGTGATGAATGTTGACATCTGTAATGGTGTCCATAGAAGAATTGAGAGGTAAACAGCAAAAAATAAGGAATGTTGAGAATGGATTGTTAATTATGGACACTGTATATAAGCTGGAGGCAAAAATGAAGCAGTAGGCAAAAGATTGTCTCGCAAACTTCAGTTACGTAACAGCAGTTGCTAAATGTTTTATTTTGCATATATATGATTAATTTTGCTTGAGGTATATTAATTGAGTTAATAGCTTGAGCCACTTTCTTATAGTGTGCCATTTGCTAAAGTCTTGCTTACGGTATTATCTATCCTGAGGTTTACCAGTTTGCACTGTAGTGCAGAGGAGAAGATTCTTTGCCTGGCCAACTTTGTGTCTTGTTTGCATGCCTATCAGGACCACAAAACTCTGATTATTCACCAGATAAAACTGTTCCCTATTCTGCCAAGGGTGTGCTTTCTGCTACAGTTTGCAATGTCCTGCAGGGTAGAAGACTCTTAGGCTGGCTAACTTTGCCCTTTCCTGCCAAAGATTTGTCTATAGTAAGAGTTTTCTGCACTTGCACAGCCTAACAGGCAACTCTTTTTTCTGCCTCACCAAACCAACCTGTACCACTTCCCTGATTAGAGCTAATAGTTTTACTGAACATTCAGAACTCTGTCTGGGGATTAGTAAAATGAAAATGAGGATGCTTCATGCTCATATTTGAATCTTGGGTCCATCGCCTGCTACTGACATATATGTGTAACACAGAAGTTATATGAAGTTTATGGGAAGTCCAAGGGAGACCTTACATACCCGGAAGGCAGTAGAGTAGAAAGGGTGGGGTGAGGAGGAAACTACACTGGGAGCAAAGTGTTACAGGTTACGATCATGAAATTCAGGTTGTTCAGCAGTACACTACCAGCATAAAGGCCAGTAGTGCATTTGTGATCAAGGCTGAAGTGCTTTAGCACTTTGTGTGTGATATAAGACAGAGCAAGCAATTTGTTACACTTTTTGTAGACAAGGGAGAAAAGAACAGATGACAGAATGGACCATGGACCTTTTTTTGCTCAAAAAACTTAACTGAGAGGCTTCAGAACAAGGGAGGCATTGAATGAGTAAACTCTGTCTGAAGACTGGAACTGCTTGCAAAATATTCACTAACAAATCAATATGCAGCAATCCCAGAAATTAAGACTTCTGAAGACTATCAAAAGTGGTACATTAACTCATCACCAATAATGATTTTTCATCTTTGTTCCTTTTAACCATCTATAACCAGTCAGTTGTCCAGAAAAGAAAATGCCAAATGGCCCTACTAATGCAGCTGAGCCCAATTGTCTTATTTACCTGAAATGCTCTTGGTGAGTAAACGGGAGGCTGTAACTAGGCCAAACAACATTGCTCTGAAGTTGCATTTACTTTAGCATAAAGCAAACAAAAGGATAATCTCTGTGAGCATGTTACAGCCTGACATGTCATACACTTATAGAGTATTATGGAAAAACCTGTGCAGACACAGTGACAGCCTACCTATCATCTGTACCACCACAGGCGACAGCATGGGGACATGCTGACCAAGGCTGCAGACTCTGTTTTTACAGCTCTGTTTCCTTCTGTTCTTAGCTTACATCACACTATGAAAAAAAAAATGAGATAAGAGAGAGAGACAGAGAGAATGTGTGTGTGTGTGTGTGTGTGTGTGTGTGTGTGTGTGTGTGTGTGTGTGTGTGTGTGTGTGTGTGTGTGTGTGTGTGTGTGTGTGTGTGTGTGTGTGTGTGTGTGTGTGTGTGTGTGTGTGTGTTGGGGGAACCTGTTACAAATGCCACAGTCTCATAGTTTTATGGGATAGCAGTAAGCAAGCTTTATGTATTTTCTTTTGACTGGATTGAACAGGTCAACTGTCCCAAATTTTGTTATTTAAAAAAAGCAGGATAACAGTGGTGACTGCAGTGCTTTACAGGAATGCTCAGTGTTAAAGTGCTTAGAAAATATTTAAAGGGGAAGTGATCAACCTTTTCCTGCAAACTTACAAAAGATCACGGACTGTATCACTAACATATATTGTTTATACTGTTTCTGCCTGATGTGAAAATGTATTTACTTTACCTTTAGTTGCAAAGGTCATAACCACTGCCCTCCTCATGCAACAAATTGTGAAAGCTGATGCAGTTTAAGCCATACAAGACTAGGAAGTCAGCCTTTTAGCCTATTCCCTATTTGAGGGGTAATTATATTTTCTGCTTAAAAACCACTTCCTCATTCTGATATACTTTGAAATCAACCATAAAAACAAACATTACACCCAAGCAAATTTTATGAATATCGCAGTATGAGAACATAAGGGCTGCAAAGGGGTATCAACGTCATTACCTAATTAAGTAAGATGACTGCAGATTTTAGCACTAAAAACAGAAATTAAATGTTCTCATCATAATATTGAATATGTCAGCAGATGTTTTGGCTGCAGGACTTAAAGGACTTGTGCCTCACTTTCAGGTTTTATTCAACCAGCTATATTTTCCCTGGTTGCTAACTCTGCTTCTGGAAATCTCAGCCTACCCCTATGTGGCATACTGTTTATAGATCTCTCCATTTCCTTCTTTCTCTGCCCTTGCAGAATTAAAATACCTTGTAAGTCACTATTTTTAAATGCATCTGCTCTACACAAGACAAAAAAATAAAATAAAAAAGAAAGAGAAGTGGAGTACAGGCAAGCAGGATATGGTATTATAGTAATACCAAATGACTTATTTAACTGACTGTAAACACCATGGCTACAAGACTTATAAGAAGAGTCTCAAGCAGAATAGGCCTTGTATGTGGGGTCAATATTTTGGACCATCCCTCTGATAGTTATGTCCCCAAAGAGATTGGGGTTGGGGCCTAATGTAAGGGTTGTTTGCCTTAACACAAACACAAGTGTTTGAGTTGAGTCTCAGAAGGGATAATTGGCTAGGCTTAAAATGGCTTGCAAGGGCAGTTAGCCTAGTACTAACCTATGAACCTATGAACCTATGTGGCCAAGTCTTCTTTCCTCTTTTCCTCGCTTTTCCCTCCTTCTGAGATTTTTGCAGAAAGCAAAGCTGTACATAGTCAAGATTATCCTGATAGCTCCACTCTGGCCTCAGCAAATGTGGTTGGTTCCACCTGGTATAGTCTCATCTCCAGGACAGAGCATTCTGCCTTAGGTAAACAAGTAGACTATAGTCACATCTGTCCAACAAGCCCCACTGAACCTTCACACCCTCTGCCTGATTTCACGGTTTCTCCAATTCCAGCAATGGCAAGGATCCTTTCATGCAAAGAAAGTGTATTCCAGATACTTAACTTCCATAAAAAAAATCTCACATCAAGAAAACATATAAAATAACTCATTTTCCATGTGGGCTATGGCCCATTGTATAGATCTTTTCATACTTCCTGTCCCGTTAATTTAAAAAAAAAAACTTGTCTCAGATTTTCAGTTCTGGCCTAAAGTATTCAACAGTTAAAGTTCATCTTGACAACCATTTCTAATTTCCATCAAGCAGCCAATATCTTATCAGTAGTATCTTTAAAGGTCTGCAAAACTTTCCTCAAAGGCAACTTTCTTCTGCATCCACCAGATGTTGTTATCTGCATGAGATCTAGGCTTTGCTTTAGAAAACTGAATACAGCCCCTGACAAAGGGAGATACTGCCAGCACAGCTATCTGGAAATTTGTAAATAATTATATGTCATTTCTGAATATCAACATGATCTATATAAGATGCCTGTGTTACAAATGTATTAGAACCATATGTCATGTGTATATCAAACTGGTCTGTAGAGACATGTGTTAAAAAACATATTTTATAAAGAGCTTGTGCTTAAAATGTAACCACAGTGTGCCCTTCTGAAATAGAACAGAAATGTACATGCACTACTGTAAGTGTTTAAACGTATACATTTTAACAGTGGAAACTGGAATACAGAAGGTTAACTTCAGAAAAATAGCTAAAATTAAATTACTTTATAGGTCAGGCCTCAGACATAATGTCTGTGCTGTGAAGCTTTCTGTATTGTCTTCGGAGTGAACCAATTACTACCTCTGAAAGTATGAAGGAATGCACTTGTTTTATGACTTCCAGCATCTGCCAAAGATCTGAGGTCTATGTATTTTCACACGTAGATGCTAGATACTATCAAGCTTCCAGCAGTGGGGGTTTCACCTGGGATAGAGTTATACGACAAGAAATTATGTAACTCTGCAAGCTATCCCAGCAGTAATATTTGAGATATTACTTTGAGGAGTCTCTTAGTGAGACAGAGCATTCAGTATTCTGTCTTAGACGTGACAACATCAGCTAGAAGATCCAATCACCACATCTGCCTTGCTCTGATGAAGTACGTTACTAGGGAATAGTATCATTCTCTTAGATATAGTCAGGAATATAGCAAAGCTTAATTTAGATATTTTTCTTTATTTATTTATTTGAGACTGTCCTGCAATGTTGTTTTAAATATTTCCTGTGATTTTTGAACTCAGTGTGAATATATACGGAGTATTTTCTTGTTCTTTTACTATTTATTATTAAACATATTTAAACCTTTCATGGTGGCTGATCTGTCTAGAAATATTTAAGTTTTGAGAGTACTTGCATATTTATTTTGGCGACACTGTGTGGGCCACTCCTAAGAGCCTTACTCTTGGTCCAACTACCATTTG
The DNA here is from genome assembly GCF_019279795.1 of Protopterus annectens. Classification (NCBI taxonomy): domain Eukaryota; kingdom Metazoa; phylum Chordata; order Ceratodontiformes; family Protopteridae; genus Protopterus; species Protopterus annectens. The sequence continues at coordinate 344,627,562 of NC_056749.1, forward strand.
TATTGATATTAATACTAATATTACATAGTAAGATTGGACATCCTTTGCTAAGGACCTTAAAGTAGCTAATAAGGAGTTGGCTGGAGTCAGTGATAACTACCTTATAGTTTGGGCAAAAGGGGGCATAGCTAGTAAACCTGTGCCAGCCTTTCCCAGGTGGGTGCATGTGTGTGTGTGTGTGACATGATCAAAGCTCCACTGATGCCTTTGCCTGTGATTGAGGAGCCATTTCTGAGGCTAGCTATGGATATTGTGGGGCCTCTGAATACCCCAAGTTCCACAGGGAAGAAGTATAACCTAGTGGTAGTAGATTATGCTACCAGATACCCTGAGGCAGTGACACTGACACAGAAAAGGTGGCAAATATTTTGTTAGAGATTCTCAGCAGGGTATTTTCCCAAAAGAAATACTGACTGACAGGGGTGCCAATTTCATGCCAGACCTGCTGGCTTGTCTATGGAAGCATTGTGGGGTGAAGCACCTAAAGACCACTCCCTACCATCCACAGACTAATGACCTTTGGAGAGCTTAAACTGTACACCAAAGACCATGCTACTGGCATTTGAAGACCAGTTTAAGAGGGAGAAGGGCACATATTTTCTCCATCTGTTGTCTGCATACAGTGCCCCAGGAATCCATAGGTTTTTCACCTTTTGAGTTACTATATGGGCATAGCGTGAGAGGACCTCTAGATCTGATTCATGATGAGTGAGAGAGTGACTGTGACTCTGTTGTGGCACATGTCCTAAACCTCACGACAAGGCTCAGGGAACTGGACTGACTGTGGTCTCTGTGTGCTCTTAAGGGATACTGCACTTGATGCAGAGAGCTGCATCTGGAAATACTGTATGTGTACTTGTCATCCTCCCAGTGTACGTCCTTCACTGTTGCCAGTGGTGAAGATTGAGGCTCCTTGATTACCAGCCCAGTGGTGGGTCGTCACACAGCTCCCTCCCCAAACATGTTTCCCTGATGGGTATTACCTAAACCAGGAGACTTTATAAACTTCAGGCCTTATTAGTTCATCTATCATACCTTGTATTCCACAGAATGCCCATGAAAACAAGCCTTTCAATTATGCCAAGAGTTGCAACTGACAAAATTTGAAAAAGGCCATTAGTCTTCCAGTATTCTTCCCAAATTATGCCATCTAATGGGAATATCTGTTTTATTGCATGGATATCCCTAGGCACTTTACATTTTATGAAGTCAGAACTAAAGCAATCAGAAAGGACTCCAGCTATTTGTGTCTTAAAAAGTGAAGAATCTGTGGGCCAGAGTATTGAAGCTAACTCTCTCAAAACGGCTTTCGATCTGCATTGATTTTGTTAAGAAAACAAAACAGATCCTTAATGACTAAGCCGAGGCCCCACACAATCAGGACAATCACTATGCTTTCATTAAGAACAAACCCCTTGATGATATTTGTGCAGCAGCAGGAACGTAGGCATCACTAAACAAACTTGCAAGACACTTTAAACTGGATGTGATCTCTACATCCACATCTGCCGTTGGTGTCACCATTACTTGAGTAAATCTTTCATGAAAATATACCCAAAGAAGCTGAGCTTAGGGTCTGGTACTGATGCCTTACACTTGAACATTACAAAAGATCTGGATCAGTAGTTCCGTTCTCATCCCCAATCCCTCCTTGCAAGCAGCAGCTTTGACCAGGTGGGTCTTGCTAACAAATTTCTTGATGTTTATAATATTCTAATGTAATTATTTCTATACGAAGCAGTGCAAAACGTGTAAAGTATGGTGAAGCACAGGAACCAAAATCAATGTAAGCTGCATGAACGGTGAACATGGGCACTGGGTCTATGTCACTTTGTCAAACTGTTATTTTATTGAATAACTAATCATCAATCCCTAATTGTCAAAATTCCTTTTCAGAAAATGACCTAAACATCAAATGTAAACTCATCAAATTGTTTTAGCTGGACATCCTGAAAAAAACATTCCATATGACATCACTGAGTAAAGAATTAGTACACAGATGTTTAGAAGCTGTATGCAAAATTGTATCATTAAAACTGAAAGGTAAATAAAGAAAACCTTCTTTAAATTAAGATGTTTGTCTTTTTGGCTTTTCCCGGTTAGGGGTCGCTACAGCGGAACTCCGGTCCGCTAATGATTGGTAGTAGCTTTTTTATGGTGCCAAGTTGCCAGCCCGACGCCCAACCTTCAACGAAGGCACACCCATTTACGCATGTCTTTCAAACGCCACTCGACCGCAGGGAGGACATACAGACTCCACACAGAAGGCACTCCAGCCGAAAATTGAACCGGAGAACCTCTTGCTGTGAGGCAACAACGCTACTGCTGTAACACCGCGGCTTCCTTCTTTAAATTAAGATAAAAAGGTGATATCTATTTAAAAAATGTGTTTAATTTTCTTAGTTTACCCTTTTCCTCAATTTAGTGCAATCTCGGAGTTGGTATATTTAATTTGCAGGGGGCGTGACGGGCACAGCCCCACACACATGGGGGGATGAAAAGAAAAAAAAATCTGAGCAGCCTGGTGTTATTGGACTTTATTATTATTATTATTTATAATTATTATTAGTTTAGTGTGACAGAATATTTAACATTCGCAGTGTTGGCCAAGTAAAATAATTCACTGAATTTAAATTCAGTGTTTAGGTCGTTTGTCGAATAGGAACTTCGACAATTAGGGTTTAATGGTTAGTTGCTCAATAAAAAAACAGTTTGACGCAGTGATATAGACCCTAGGCATCACATATTAAGCCTAAATGCAGAGTGGTAACATGAATGTTGCAAGTGTCATGTGTGTATTAAGGCACAAAAGTGGAAGTTTTAAAAGATTATTGCTATGTAGCTGCAAAAAAATTCTGGCACATAATCGGATGCCTCAAAAACAGTAGCTAATGAAAACCAACAGACCAGGTCAAGAAACTAGCACTAGCCTTGAGAAAGTTTACTTTCTCAGGTTATGGGACAGCAAGTTTGTGTGTGTGTGTGTGTGGGGGGGGGGGGTGAAAGCTACTTCAAACATTTAATTAAGTGACTGATAGATTTGATTAAATTAACACTTTATTTTCACACCTTTAAGAAGAATACACATTCTGCTAATCCACAATGTAAAAAAAAACAGAATTCCCAGACAATTAGCATAGTATTCACAAATGAGGGGAGATAAAACTAAAGAAATATAGAGGGAACAAATCATTATACAACACAACAAGATAAAGTGTCCTGATAACCTACTTAGCAAAAAGTCTAAAATGTGTCATCACAACAATTAGGAAAAAGGGACCATGATGAAGAATAGAAGAATGGTGATAGGGATGAGAATGGTGTGTTGGAAATGCAAAAAGCAAAAAGTCAGTAGATATTTAAGAAGTAATTGAAATTACTTTTTTAAGCTATAAAAGAAATACTGACAAAAACAGAAGGTAGCCTGTTCAATAAATATGAAGTCCTATATCTATAGGCAAATTTATTCAGGGCAGTTTGACTCGATTATTGATTAGTAGCAGGCTAACTGCCCTTGTGGGTCATTTTAAGCCAAGCCAATTACCCCATGGGAGAATCAAACCCTGCAAAATGTGTCTGAAAGGTAAGCACTTTAACCATTATACCAACCTCTCACCTCCCTCATCAAAGTAATTAAAGAAGGCAGCAGACATAAATTAGCAGCAGACAAAAGAGCAAGTATCTATCCCAGCAGAGGGCTGCCTCCCAAACACCTCTGATGCTCAGGTGAAGGCTGCCCTCTCCAAAGCAGAAAACACTGCTTCCATGGGACCAGATGACATCCCAGGTTGCGTCCTACATGAACTCCAAGAGGAACTAATCCCTCAAATAAAACAGCTATACAATCTCAGCCTCACTACAGGATATGTGCCCACAGAATGGCGTACAGCAACAGTGGTCCCACTCCACAAAGGTGGAGCCTCTACAGACCCTGGAAACTATCGTCCCATAAGCCTGACTAGCTTAGTCTGCAAGGCTATGGAGAGGATCATCATGGAGCTCATAAACAAAGACATTGGGGACCTACAGACACTAGATCCTACCCAGTTCAGCTTTGTCAAGGGTAGATCCTGCCTTTTGAACCTGGTTGACTTCTTTGAAACAGTCACCAAAGCCATAGATGAAGGGAAGGTAGTCCACACAGCCTATCTGGACCTTGCAAAGGCATTTGACACAATACCCCACTTGGGCATCATAGATAAGCTATCCAGCTTAAATATAAACCCCTATGTCACAAGATAGGTCACAAACTGGCTCAAAGACAGAACCCACAGAGTGAGAGTTGCTGGAGCCATGTCAGACTCGAAACCGGTCACAAGTGGCATCCCACAGGGTTCTGTCCTGGGACCACTCTTGTTCGGTATATACTTTTCCGAGGTACAGGCAAACGTGGGAGGACTATGGCTCACCAAGTTCGCAGACGACTGCAAACTGGGCGCCATAATAGACTCTCCAGCTGACACAAACATCCTTCAAAAAGGTCTCATAGAGACAGATAACTGGTGCCAGCGCCATGGTTTAAAGCTAAATGCCAAAAAATGTATAGTCATACCCTTTGGCAAAAACAATGTGCCCACAAATTACCACATAGGCGGAAACCCATTAAGTACAGAGAAAGTTATTAGGGACCTGGGGACCCAAGTTGATAGCAATCTCTCCTTTGAAAACCACATTGCCAAAGTGGTTAGAAAGACCTTCTATATAGCCCACCTCATCACGAAGGGTTTCACATCTAGATCAAGAGAGGTAATCGTGCCCCTTTATTCATCTCTCATCAGGCCCATCATAGAATACAATGCCCTTTTGGGATGTACCTTACCCGACACCTGCAGCAATTAGAAAGACCCCAAAAGTATCTCACCAAGAGGATCAAGGGTCTCAAACAGATGCCATATGCTGCTCGGTTAAAAAAACTCCAGCTCTATTCAGTTGCATACCGCCTACTTCGAGGCGATCTATGCCTGACATACAAAGCTATGTCAAATCCAGAATTAATGGACATGCTCCACCTCAGTAAATCTAAATCCCTTAGAGCCTCACACTGGAGGGACTTGAACCTCAGCACAGAAATAAATAGAACTTGCTGGAGGGGCAGGTTCATAACCCAGAGGCTCCCTACGCTCTGGAATAGAATTCCAGTTCATGTGAGGCAGAGCACCTCACTGAATCTCTTCAAGAAGAATCTCGATAGGTGGATGGGGGATCTTAGGTTTGTCCCAGGGATTACTCCCGTGTCACTATTAGACAGAGGCACAGTAAACTAAACCTTAAAAAGGGCAGAGTATACTCAAATCAAGGGGTGGCGTAAGCCATACAGAATCGGGCTAGGCTTATAATTGCCCCAGGGCAGATAGCCTAGTATGAACATATGAACCTATGAACAGTGAATGAAGGACACAGAATAATAATAAGTTCCACTGCCCTAAACTACCTCTGGAGATGAGACTAGTGCTGTAGTCAGTCCTGTTGCTATGACTAAACCAGACTAAACCAGATGAAGGAGGCATGGAAACTGCATGTATGGAAGTTGGAGCCCTTGTTACTGCTCAGATGACTTAAACAATGCTGAAGGTTGCCTTTTGGTAGACAAGGTATGGTACTAATGCAAAATACATGTGAGAGCCATAGTCAATTTGGAATACAATTAAATTCTTCATGATTCTGCAAAGTTTTTTACTTGTTAGACAGGGATGCTGTCTGCAGAGGAGTCAAGTCATGGTGAAATCATTTTGATCAAGTAGTTCATATATTTATTGGATGGTTGTTAAAAATAATTCCCTAGCTTTGTAAACTGAATTTTACATGAGCGTGTACATATATACTGTGTCAAGCTAAGATACCTACACTTGCTGCATGCATGGACACAGTCTATTAAAGTCCACTAGATTTTGTTTTATGTTCCTCATTATTTATATTGTGTTTAATTTTGTAATTAATTAGAAGCATAGATCATCTAATAAGCATCTTATTAAATGATCAATGACTAGCTGATTACAAAATTAATCCAGACTGGGAGTTTCCCATATGAGACACTCTTTACAGGACAAAATATTTTGTCTGTCTTCCTAGACAAAGGAGTAACAGTGTCAAGTCTTCCAATATCTGTTTAAAAAACATCCAGAATGGTGGCCATCAGCAGTGGTACCAGCCAGGAAGACTGTTCCTTTGCCTTGCTTATCTTTTACAATCTCCTTTGCAGACCTGTAATAACACTGGTGAGCCATCACTCCTATCCCGCAGCAACTACACAATCTCTCCAAATCTTGGACTACCCAGGGGAAATTGGGGAGGGAGTGGATGCTGCCCTTTCACCCTCACTGACATCTTCAGATATCTTTTACAGTCTTGGGCAGCATGCATGTGCTTGTGATTTTTGTATGCTTTTCATGTCAGCTACTGCTACAGCTCAGGAACTAAATAAATATTTTCAATGAAACCAACATATAAGTAATTAAAAAAAATACAGTCATCTTTTTTTAAAATGAGTGTACATTCATAATACCATTTTTATAATATAGTGAAGCTAAACAACTAATAAAATGTATCTGTCCTATGCTTGTAATAATCCACAATTTAACGGGTAATAAATTCAGGTTTGTTATGTATAAGAAGTACTAAAGTGTTGTTGACATATGTATAAAGTCACCTGAAGAAAAATATAGTTGTTTTATGTCTGTAAATGTGTTGTCTTTTAATTATTTATTTGATAGTTTTAATAAAATTATTTATTTAGCTCCTGAGTTTCAGCAGACCTATTTTTTTTCAGTTTGGGACTGCTTTGTTATTTTTTGACAGTGATTACATGTGGTACAACTGCTTTCTCCTTCTTCTTTATTGTCATAGCTTGAACTCAGACATCCTGCCAGCCTTCCAAAATGACTTAGCTGGGCCATAATGGCAAATGAACCATTAACTGAAGACGGCATCTCATTATGTACAGGTACAGAGACTGCCAAGATGGAGCAATGATGGCTGAGGGTGCGAACACTTGCACGTGAGCATACAGAAGGGGAAAACAATACTAACATTGGTGAGGCACATGCCAGAAGAACAGATACTTGTTCAAGCAAGACAGGCTAGACCAAAGTTGGGAATCCCAATGACAGAATTATGGAGGTGGCACAGGTGCCAGCACTTGTGCAATGTGTGTTCCATGAACTGGTGTATATCTGGAATGTACTAGGGATGGCAACAGATGCCAGTATAGTGATACTGAGTAAGACCAACACTAGTATTGATGGGGTCTGGCAAGCATGATAAAATACCCTATCCAGCTTTTTTTTTTTCTTGTTGCTGCCTGTTTATCAGATAGGCTGGATGGGGGAAGTGGAAGACAATAGGATGCAGGATCAATTTGTATCCCTAGGGAAGAAGGAGGAGAAGGACATGGCAAAAGGGATAAGGTTTGGTAAAGCTAGCTCTTGAACCTAGGTTTGAGGTTCAGTAATATTCAAAGTAGGAAGCTTTGTCCTAGACTCTACTCTCTGTTCTATGCATTATTGTAATTTCTAAGTGATGGATGAGGACCAAAAGGGCCTATCCTATGTTTCTCAAAGTCCTTTTCCTTTATGATATTTCTTCTGTTGGGAGACTTAGAATTTTCTGCTATAAACACTGAAGCTTCTCCAACAAAATGCATTTTGCAATGCTTTGCTATGGTTCCTTGTTGTGACTTTCTTACCACCCCCCACCATTACCAAATATAATAGTTCAAACTGTTGTGTCAGGCACCTAAAGAAATAAGAACTCAAGGTGTTTGTCTGCAGACACAATCTGTTTGCCACAATGGTATTCTGAAGTTGAAGCCATGACAGATGAAAAGTGAAAAGGCTGAAGACCAACATCAGACTTTCACAAAACATGAGAAAAACTTGTAGAAGTAAAACAATTAATACAGAATATCATTCCAAAATACAGACAAAAATATCAAATGATAAAGAAAAATCCAAGAGCTTTCCTCAGGAAAAAGTCAGTTTTCCACAAAGCAGTCCTGGCTCATTGGACACGCAACCAAACTCTTTCCAGGAAGGAAAGACCTGGATTCTTCCACTAGTATAATGCATTATGAGAACAAGAAGTAGTTATCTGTCTGCCTTGGAAAGCTTTATATACACAGTGGTCCTTCTCAATGAGCTTCCCTGCAGACTGAGGTAATCTCTGCTGCAATCTTCTTCTTCTTTCGGCTTTTTCCCGGTTAGGGGTCACCACAGTGGATCACCTGTCCACTCATGATTGGCAGTGGAGATTTATGGTGTCGAGTTGCCAGCCCAGTGCTCAACCTTCCACAGAAGGTACACACATGCACACACTCACACCTAGGGCCAATTTAGAGTATCCAATCCACCTACAGCATGTCTTTGGGATGTGGGAGGAAACCAGAACACCTGGAGGAAACCCACCAACCATAGGGAGGACATGCAGACTCCGCACAGAAGGCACCCCAGCCCTGCTGCAATCTAACACTTTTATCTGAGTTGTCATTTATACCTCTAACTCAGGTATAGTGAACTATACTACATTATGGTCAATGTGCTCTACCTTTTCCATTACCTTTACCCTGTGTTTGACTGGTAAATCAAACTGAGAGAGAGGTCCCACAACATGGGGTGGCCTTCAGTGAGACAGTACAGCTTCGCATGATGTACACCTTCACATAATTATATCCAAATCTAAGTATATGTTAACTATAACAATGCATAAACTACTTAGAACAAATCATTTTCTCATCCATTCATTCATTCATTCTCCAATTACCCAATTTATCCTACTGGAGATTGCTCCCAGCATTCAGCTTATGCAAAGCACAAATGTCAATCCTGGGCAAAGTGGCAGCCTAGTTATTTAATATCACAAAAGTGAGAATAAAGCTGCAACACAACATAAATGTGTAGAAACTTCAAGTACCACATACACACTAAAACTAATAAGCAATGCCTAATACGTCTATCATAAGTTATGATGTATAAGACATTATGTATTCCGTTAATAAGTAACATGCAGTCTGCTTTAACAAGTAGACATTTTCTGTGACTGGTCAGCACCAGCTAGTAAAATTTTAAGACAAGTAAGTGTTTGGGTTATGTGTATTATCAAACACTTCCTGCTGCATTAGATGTTCTTGGGTTTGAGCATCTGTTAAAATGCTGAATTGCTAATTTCAGTAAGCAATACATTCCAGTGACTAGGCAGAAAGACTACACTTCGCCATTTTCTTTCATTCTCCGGTGAAACACCAGCAGCAGAGTCCTCAAAGCTCTCAGTTATTTGTCTCATTCACATTAGCTTGGTTTACTGCTCAAATGCCTACATTAGCTTTGGTGAAGCATGCAGGCATTTCTGAGTTTTAGTGTACCAAGCTGCAGGAAAAAAGAGTGTTACAGTGATGGTCATACTCGTTATCTCCTGGTCACTCTAACATGCCTATGGTTAGGGTAACCATTCTATGTCTTGCTTCAAAATGGAAGACAGCACAATACTGTGACTGTCCCGAGTAACCATTGCTTCTAAAAAGCTTCCAAACTCTTGTGTATAAGGGACTATCAATTTTAAACTAACTATAAGACTTCCAATTTTTTATTAATTTGGGGTATATGCAGTACATAATCACAAATATTTTTTTTCTAGATGCACTCCCAGATATTTACCGTGGCTAGAAAATATGGTACTTTTCCGTTATCGAGCCAACATTTGCAATGAGAAGTATGTACTATAAACAGGTATTCTCATATGTCCGAGTTTATTAAATTAAATTGTTAGTTAAGTTGTCCTACATTACGACCATTTATTCTACATGACGTGGAGGGGGCATTTCATATTCCTTTCATGACACATTTTGCAGATGGGATGTTGCAAACTACGGCACTACTGCTGCCACAGCACTCTGAACACAAACGCTGTTGAACAGGCTGCAGCTGCAATCTTTCTGTACTGTACAGATCTTCGGCAAATGTCCTGAATTTTCCCTCATGGTTTTAGCCATTTTATTCATAATGTTGTGGTTTTATGGCAAGCACTGCCATTACTTCATAAAAAAGGTATTAACTTTATGGCACCGACCTTTTCAAAGCAGGAGCTGCCGCTTTAAAAAAGAAAAGAAACACTTCACACACAACAGCTGTTTCAAGAATCGGAAAAGGAAGCAAGGATTCTGAGAAGCATCCACCACAGAAATCACAACATGAGTAACAATACAAATACATGAGGTAAAATTCTGAGCATTGTCGGATAATCTGTACAATTTGAAAGGAGAATTACTTTTCACACCAGCTTTCAAGGTACACCAGCACCCGTGCGAAGATTTCAATCACTACCTGCTGATTTACAAATGTGTTGCCCCGATAATGGAAAAGTACTGAAAATACTTTACCTGCTACCATGTTTCCACCAAAGGAAGCATTTTTTTGTTTTACTAGAGTTAAGATTCAGTGTTGTTGCAGAATTCACATTTCTAACTCATTAAGACCAAGGCACACAGTGGCTTGCATTTATGACTGCTGCAAGAGGATGACATAACTTCATCAGAATATTACACAATGCTAATTTTATAATAAATTCCCAGTCCTGAGTAAACACAGAGCTACCAAAGTAAATGGCCTAGTGTAGATCATTCTGGTGCTGAGTGGGAATGTTTAACAATTTGTGGTAGCTGGAATAAACATGGTCTGCTCTGTTTTTTTTTTCTCATTGGCAAATGCTAAATACTACAGTACCCCCAATTATTGGTTTGCAAAGGCTTTAGCCATCTGTGACTCAAAATGGACTCAAAGACTCCTTCAAAATCATTTTAGAGTTTCAGGAAAAGCGTTCTTCTTAGTTTTTCATTGACTAACTTTTTGAAAAGAAATAAATTGCTTTTCTTGTTATATTTTTATTAAAGTTATACTTAATGGAATATTTATGCTGGGAGCCCTAAAGGTGTCCCTGCATAACCATAAAGCAGTCAGCTGTTGATGAGTTTTTTTATGTAAAATATCAAAGATCAAAGCAACAGAATTATAGGAAAGGGAATCTTCAGCCTCCTTACAACCACTTCTGGTAATAAAGAATGCTTCTTTCCATATGCCTAAATTAACTCACTGTGTAAGTTTCCAGACATATTTATGACTTGAAGCCCATAAGTTATAGCAGAATTATTTTTTCTCATTTATGATTACATATGTAGGCAATTTTGATGCTGATCAGCTGTACTGTGAAGGATAACAGCCTATGGCTTTCTTGTTGTTACGAGCTATCACATTGGTGAAGACCAGGTCAAATATATTAGATCTACTTGCTGCTGAAGCCGAGGTACAGTATATCTACTGCTACTGTTAAAGCCATCTAAATGTCTTACCCCAGGCAGTCCCACTATCATCTTATCTATTCTCCTCTTTGTCATCATTTTTCTCTAAGTTGGCCATGATCTCTTTGTTTTTCCTGCACCTCCTGGTCTGCATAATGTAGCTAATAAGAATCATCTCTTTCCAGCTTTTAAACACATCTATTTATTGTTTATTTTCTTCTTCCTCCTAGCCCATTGTACACATCAGTCAGTCTTGGATGTACACCTCCAGTGTTACTCAATCTCTCAACTACCTCCATCTACCCTTCATAAATAACGAGAAAGCAGCTAACACTCTTTCCATCCCTACATAATCTATAGTCCATGTTCCCATTAAGAATGCAGTTTTCATACTGCTGTCCATAAGTGATGGACACGCATTCATTTCATTCTTGGGACCCTGATGGCATATGGCATTACTGTACATTCTCCCATTTTCCCTTCTGTTTTAATACAGCTTTAAATGCTCCACAACCCCCCTAACACATACAAGGAAACACTTAAGACTAAAGGACATCCGCCAGGGTTTGGGCATAGGTAAGATATGATACTGACTTGAAACAGACCATTATCACTGGCAGCTGTAGATATGTAGTACAGTGACCTTTGCATCACAGGAGAAATTACTATTTTACAATGACAAATGCTAAATACTATAGTACCCCCAATTATTGGTTTGCAAAGGTATAAACAATTAAGCTTCTCCAACATAACACCCATTGAACAGCTGACCCCCAAAAGCAGCAGATTTCTAGTAATCCAGGAAGCAAAACAATGGGATATAATGGAAAAAGCATCTATGTCCCAACACAAGTAGACAGTAAGCCAGCTACATGGCATTACAGGTCTGCTCGCCTAAGGCAAAAAGAATATGTAAAAAAAAAAAAAAAAAAAAAGAGTTTTGACAGCATACCAAAAGGATCTATATGAGTCCATCTTCATAGCAACATGTGGTCAGTTTTTCAATTTGCTCAGTTCAGCGTTTGAGTATATATACATATGCACCTTACAAAGTATGAGCGAAGGACAGCAATATATAAAAAATAAATCTAACAAACATATTTCAAAGATATACTTTATACAACTAGCTTGAAACACCTTGTGTAAAACTGTAAAGTTAATCAACATGTAAGCTTTTGCATTTCATACTGTTTCTCTCAAGTATTTAGTTCTGTGCATTGTATCTACTTTCATCCGCTGGTGAGAAGAATCTCTGGTAAATTATTCACGGAGTACCTTTCCTATCTTAAAGATTTAAATACCTCACCATGACCTTGTAACCTGGTTCAGATTAAATTACCAACTCAAAGAGTAACTAAAATGGACATTATAGGATCAAACATTTTCACTTTTTTCTGGGAATTTGTTTTTTGGCAATTGCATTCATTTTCTTAGTAATGTATTTTGGCTTTTCCCAGTTAGGGGTCGCCACAGCGGAACTCCGGACCGCTAATGATTGAAAGTGGATTTTTACGGGGCTGAGGTGCCAGCCCGACGCCCAACCTTCAAAGAAGGCACACCAATTGCATTCATTTTCTTACTTAATAAATATTAGAAGAATTTCTAGCTTGCTTAGTCACTGTCACAAAAGAAAGGAAAATTGTACAGAATGCAAGTAGAGGACTGCCAGTTCCTGAGGTGCAGAGACAATTGGGTTGGGATAGGTCTTATTCTTGATTTTGAAGCTAGCTAGCAGGTGAAATAAAAAATAAAGAAAAATGTTAACCAATACAAAAACCTTCAAATTGTGCACTAATTATTTAAAATTCAGAGACTCCTTATGCCATTTGCATGATATTTTGCTCCCTTTAGTATGTAAAAATTGTTGCTTCAGCATATTGCTACACAAATTGCAAGTCATTTTTATTCACTACAATTACATTAGTTATTCTTAAAGACTGCACACTACACTTTACAGGTGGACTTCACATTTAACAAATGTAAAAAACAGTAAATTTGTGTGTGTGTGTGTGTGTGTGTGTGTGTGTGTGTGTGTGTGTGTGTGTGTGTGTATTTATGGGTTATACTTTGTGCCCTTGAAACGTAAAATTTCAATCCCCAGCATTAATTCTGACACACACACACACACACACACACACACACACACACACACACACACACACACACACACACACACACACACACTAGTTTATCTGTGCTGTTTTTTCACCTTTCTTTTCTGGCACACTCCCTTCCCAGCCATGTTTGACCAGTCAAGGACCAGCCGATTTCTGACAAATCACACATGGCATTCTCTGGCTGCATAGTATTTTTAAATGTGTAGATGTAATTATCTGTCTATATATATATATATATATATATATATATATATATATATATATGTAATAGTTTTTTGTACTTTTTTATATTTATGTACTATGCTTTTAATAAGCAACTACATGAAAATTAGGTTTTTTAGATGTTTTTAAATTGAATCTGTATATTTAATTATAGTGGTTCTTTGAATGGCTGGCTTGATCATGTGACTATAATGGTCCTCTATTTAAATGTGTTAATGTGTTGTGATTTTGTATGCTGATGAAGGGTGTAAACCTGAAAGCTTCATTAAAAGTTTCTTGTTTGTGACTATCGTGTGCTGTGGATGTTTATGGTATATAGTACTTCTGGAGTATTCTCTGGCTGCACCATTGCAAACTACTGCATTAAAAAAAAAGAATCTCAACAAGAGAGAACCCTGCACAGGCAGCAACTGCTTAAACTTGGGTGCCACTTAGCTATTTCTTTTTTTTTTTATAAAATGTTTCATTAAATTAAAAAAATAATAACAGGATTTAATAAAATTTGATATTAACATAATATATGTTAGATAATTCCTATAATTAGAAAGAAAACTACAATATTACCATTTACAATATATATACAATAGGACTGAGATCGAGATTGGGATTGGGAAGAAAGAGGTAAATGGGAACACATTTTCTGGGAGTGTAATGCGTTGGCAGACTTTAAAGATTCCTACTGAGTGCATGGCCTCTAGCATTGAGCTAACTACAAGAAGACCTCACTATAAGCTTTTAATACTTCATTGTTGATGTCTTGGGTCACACTGCTGCCACTGAGTAGCAGACATAAGCTTGTGCCTTACAGTGCTATGCCATGTGCAGTGACCTCGATAATGCTGCCTATTTTTCTTTGCATGTCTGTTCTGGCCATGCTACTGAACACTGGCATAATGCTGATGTCAGTGTGCACTGTACCACCATATTGCCTGATGATGTGTGTCATATGGTACCCATAAGGTGTGGCAGTATGCTGCACTCCTCCATTTTTCTCCTTAATCATACATACAGTGTGATTATGACTTCTTTGGGCACTGCTTATAGAAGGGCTCCAGCTTAGTGCAAGAAGAACTGAAAGTTTTTTCTACACTTTCTGCACAGGTGTCACCCAGAACACCTGCTGGGCAGGTATGAGGGCCCAATATATAAGGTACATGTATGGCAGCAACTACCCAGAAAGCTGAGTGATGCCACTGATGTCCCTTGTTCTGCTAAGCAGAATTACCATAAGTACAATGACGTGTGGAAGTGCCACCAGACCTTCACTGCCATTAGAAAGAGGGAGGGAGGAAGAGCCACCTGCTTTATTAAGTTGCTTTGTGTTGTCCTGGTCATGTAATAATACACTTATAGTTTCACCTGTATTTTTACTTCATTTGCCAGGGGGTATGCAGATGTATTTCTGTTATGTTTCTGTTTTACAGTACCACAGAAGACTGCAGAAAATCAGTTGTCCTGATAGCAGCTATAGGACAGGCTTTCCAGATTCACAGTATGTACAGAAGGGTGTTGCTGGTGATTATGTGATATTGCATTGCAATGTAATTCACATGCTTCTACCCCCCCCCCCCAAGTATTTTCATTTTGTACAGGATAAGCCATGGTGCAGGAAGTGGAGAGATGGAAGCCAACATGTCCTGTGGCCACCTACACACCCACCTCTTTGTTCCTTGTGGTCCCCAGACTTACCTCACAGCAGGGTTATAAAGGTCACCCTAGAAAAGGGGACCTGGTGGGCTCAATACTGGTGCCTGTAGCAACCTCTTGAGGTGGGCGAAGGCTCCTCCTTTAAGGGTGGCTTGAAAGTGCCTGTTTGGGTCATTTAATGGGAGGTACAGTGGGTGGTGCGGGCCAAGGTGGACTGGTAGATGGATACTCAAAGTAGCACACAGGAATGTCTCCCCAGATGACTTATAGAGCCATATGTCCATCCTGTCCCGACAATCCGGCCACCAGGAGCTGTACAAGCTTCTGATATCAGCTGAATGAATTTGGGTAGCGGTATTCCTCTGTGCCTGACTGGTAAGCCTGCCATATCACTCCCTATCCCTCATCACTGTGTTCCCTTTCCTTGTGTTTCCCTTCTATTACTTGTTCATCATCCAATCCTCTCCATCACCAAATGTCCACATTTTGTTTGTATGTGTCATTCCCATGTTGCTCCACCCTTGTATGTCAGCACATCCCTTGTTGGTCTGTTTGTGCATGTATTTGTTCATGTGTCCCTGCCACCTGCCCTTTACCTTAATTCCTCAACCCCATTCCTCATTATTACCACACAGATGTTCCCTTCTTCAGAAAAAAGGGCACCTGTCCAGAAAAAAATACATCCCCTTTTCCCCTAACTTCATCAATCTCACCTTCTTGCTGTCCTTCTGTTTGTTCCTATGCTTTCCCATTTCTGACTGTACTATCTTCCTTTTTTTTTCCATTTATACAAAGAACATATTTTTTAGTTTAACGTTTGTTCTTTGTTTAAGACATATATTAAAGAAATTAGCATGCACAGTTTTAAAAGGATTACATTTCATTCATGACTAGTCAACAATGAATATGTAATTGGTTTTACTATTGTTTTGAATCTGTAATACTACATTAGTTCTTTTAGTTTTGAAGAAGTCTATACATCGTAGCAGACAAAAATGTTTAAATTGTTTTAATGAATATGTTGCTGGCAGTCTACTACTATTAGCATTATTTTTCATAAACATGGTCACTTCATGCTACTGTTTGAGTTTTAAAAGTAAAGATACCTACTTTGATGTATAATATGAAGCATGTTTTAAGCAGCTTGATCATGTTTTGGTGATTATGCATGCCTCAAAATGAGACCCATGTGCAGCTAGCTGTATTACAGTGTCACATCGTGTAATGCACTATATCATGCAGAAACACTGAATATCAGGTAAGGAAACAAAAATCTAGGTTTATACTTTTTATCTCAGTGCTTAATGTTGTAAATCAACTTAATGGTTCTGCTGCCCTTCATGAAGTGTTTCAGAACAGTTCACCTTTACTATAAAAATAAGGAAAATGTTTTATTATAGTATGCTAAATACTTAAGCATTTATGACACGTGAAGGATGGAGTAAATCTTTTCTCAAATTCTGAAATACCATTTCTGAACATTTCATACGCAGCATTCAGACAAAACCAATGTGGCTTTGGTATGTAGTTGGAAAAACAGATGCAGACATGCTGTAGGTGGATTGGACACTCTTAATTGGCCCTAGGCGTGAGCCTTCTGTGGAAGGTTGGGCGCCGGGCTGGCAACTCGACACCGTAAAACTCCACTGCCAATCATAAGCGGACAGTTGATCCGCTGTGGTGACACCTAACCGGGAAAAGCTGAAAGAAGAAGAAGGACTGAGATCAAGATTATGAAGAATTAATCAAGACAAAATTTGAGATTGTAGAAACAAAACTATAATATTTAACTGGATGAAGAAAATGAGTCTATAAGGGGCATAACCTTCAACCAAGGAACTTGGCTATTTCTAAGTACTTTTGTCATCAGATTAGAGTATGAATGATCTGGAGTCATGCTCACTTCACTGATTATTTTATGGCTAGAATACTGTGCGGATGAAGACCGAGCCCACAGTGAGCACTTATAATGAACTATTATATACCAACTCTATGAAGACTAGGTGTAAGACACTTTTTGGCTTGAGAAATGGCTGGGCTGCCTCATATCCACAGAAAGGACAATGTGTGCTGAGGAAACCTTTTTTTTTAAAAAGTGACATTTCTATGTGACATAAATACATCTCTTTGTTATACACTGTCCTTTCTGGCCTAAAATTCATGCGATACTTATTCAGCCAAACACAGCAAATCTGTCATTAATGAGTGCAAGTGTCATGAAAGCATTACAGTTTAAAGAAACGGTCATAAGCAAACATTTAACACATACATGATTTAATTCATCTAACTTGCAGTCACAAGTAAGCTTATCAAACTCAAGGCTGCACATTTAGCATTCAAGCTGCCTTCACAAGGAAACAAGTTGTACTCACAAGTAAATAAAACTCAAGTCACAGACACAATCAAACATTTAACCCTCAGGCATCAGTCATAAGAATTTAGTACCCAGACTATAGTTACTGCATGATTTTTTGGGTAGTTTTAGGGACGCCTATTCCCCATGACCCTCAAGCCCATCCACCCCATGCCATTCACTTCTTCTCATCTCTGATATCTTAGAAATAAGTAAGAAAAAAAGACTACAGCCATAAAAATTCAACAGTGAGACTGATGGATGGGGTGACAAGGAGAGTGTTTTAGGCTCCTAACTACCCTTCCCCTGGTAGCTGACAGGCACAGTATAATATGTAGTTAAGCTGAACTGAGACAAGAGTATGCATCTGCATACTAACAAGTCTCAGCAGAAGTGTTTGGACTTCCTACCTAGGATTATACCTCTAAGTCCTTGAAAGTGAGAGAGAAATGCTGAACCTTCTCTGTAGTATCATGCAGAATCAGTGGTTAACTTTACCTTGTGCATTATGTTTCAGCACTATTAAAGTCCATGCAGTTAGTATCCACCTTAAGCTAGCTCTGCACCATTCCTTACTTTCTGTCTCTGCTGGGCAGTGGATGAAGACATTTCTAAATTTATAAAAGTATATACAATGTTTATGCTTCTAATTCTGCCTTGCACCATGGATTATTTCTTAAAACTGCTGAATCGTTTAGGGTGCTTAGAAGTTTATTCTAAGAATTTCTCCTAGTCAGTATGAATACCACATCAGGTCTCCACTGAAAAGAAGTCATTGGTCTAGTGATCTAAATAATTTTAATTGGTTACTAATTTAATGATTCATTTAAACAAAATAGTCTCAACAGTTAAAAAAGGCAATATTCTTTAATTAGGTCAGATACCAAGAAAGTTCCTAACATTTTGTTTTCAACTAAAATGCTTTAATATTATAAGATCCATTAGTACATAGTAAACTCTGTTCTAAAGAACTGATTAATCATGTAGTTTGAAGTAAAGGGATTAAAACTGTTGTAAATACATGATTCATAAGGTTTAAGGATGAGGATAATGAATTTGCAAGCCCTCAACACAGAATAGTTAACGTCAGTGAGCTTATAACCTGTAGGGCCACCTTCGTGGTATATGTGCTTCTAATATCGTTGTAAAAAGATACATATGTGGTTGACAAGTAAGATACTTAGAGTTTGAATTCAAAAGCATCTCTGAAACATTTCCAATAAAAGGCTAGATAAATCAGCTAGCAAACATTTTGTTTTGCTTCCCGCCAGACCAGTTACTGGCTTTATGTTGACAGGACTGGAACATGTTAAAGTAAGTCAAGGAACTAATTCAATGATCATCTGTGAACAAAAAGGAAGCTTACTGGATTAATATGTTAAAGAGTTTTAAGGCAGAAGGTTTAAATAATACATTTAGTACATAAAGGAGAATGAAAGTGAACTGGTAAGGTCAGATCACAAAAGGGTCTCCTCTGAAGTAAAAATAAAACCTGGGCCCCCAGCTAAAGTGGGAATATTCAGGAACTATTCTAAGGCTAACCTCCTGCTATTAAGTGAGAACCTGGCAAAATTTCAAGCCCCTGTAAACCCTGAGAACACTTCTGCGTATGCAGAACTGTTCACAGAAACCCTGTACAAGCATGTTAACAGCTGCATAGAGGCCGCTGTACCCACTAGGAAGAAGTACAGAACTAACTCAAAAAACAAGTCACCCTGGTGGAATCACAGAATCAGTCAGATGTATAACAGGAGGAAGAAAACCATGGCAAAAATTAGGAGGTGCAGCACCCAGCAGGATAAAAGCACTCTCATCAAACTAAAAAAATAACACAGAGGACAAATAAAGTCTGCCAAAGCCAAATTTGAGGTAAGTTTGGCCTCCCAGTCCAAGGACAACCACAAAGCATTCTTTAGCTATGTCTGCAACCTCAAAGGCAATACACAATTGTGTGCAGAGCTCCTTGTAAATGGAGCCACCTAAACTGACCCAGAAGATTTAGCAAACCTCCTGGCTGATAAATTCAGCCCCAACTTTACTCCTCTCTCCCCTCAACCTTCCCACGAGAAATATCATCAAAAATAACTCCCCCTACTATCACTAGGGAACAAACAGGTCCTTAATGATCTCTCTAAGACTAGGAACACTGCATCAATTGGCCCAGACAATATCCCAGGATGCCTTCTAAATAGCATGAGACATGACCTATCAGGGCCTCTGGAATCACTATTTAACTGTAGCCTCTAGACAGGCTTCGTGCCTCATGAATGGAGAAAGGCAACAGTCATCCTCTGCACAAAGGTGGGCCATCTACAGACCCTGGAAACTTGTGACCCATAAGTCTCACCAGTCTTATATGTAAAGCCATGGAAATAATTATCATGCAGATGATCAATAGAGATATAGTAAACCTCTACACACTGGGCCCAACTCAGTTTGGTTTCATCAAGGGCAGATCATGCCTACTCAACCTGGTGGACTTCTTTGAGAAGGTCAGCAAAGCAATGGATGAGGGCAAAATCATTCACATTGCCTACCTTGACCTGGCCAAGGCATTTGACACAATATCCAACTCAGGCATTGTTGACAAACTCAAGAGGTTAGGTACAAACCAATATGTCACCTGGTGGACAGCCAATTAGCTCACACACAAGACCCAAGAAGTTAGAATTGGAGAGTCCACCTCTACAAAGAGGCCAGCCACAAGTGGAGTCCCTCAGGGATCAGTCCTTGGGCCGCTCTTTTTTGGCATTTACTTCTCAGAAGTCAAGGCCAATGTCAGTGGTCTCTGGCTGACTAAATATGCAGATGATTGCAAATTAGGAGCTGTCATTGAATCTCATACTGACACAAATGTTCTCCACAGACAAACATCTGGTGTCAGAGCCATGGACTAAAACTAAATGCCAAGAAATGCATAATAGTATCCTTTGGGAAGTTATCCATCCCTGTTAACTATCATATTGACAACATACCCCTTAGAGTTCAGTTGACCCAGTAGTCAGGGACTTAGGGACACACATGTATAGTAGTCTAGCCTTTGATCGTCACGTTTCTACAGTGGTGAGGAAATCATTCTGTGTTGCGCAACTAATAAACAAAGGTATGGCATCTAAGTCCAAATAAGTCATTGTTCCACTGTATTTGGCATTCATCAGACTTATCAATGAGTATAATCTCTTCTTTGGTATGCACCTAAACAGGCATATCCAACAAATGGAACCTCCACAGAGGTTCCTCACTAAAAGAATATAGGGCATAAGTAATATGTCCTGTGGTGACCGCCTCAAGACCCTATCCCTGTATTCTGTCTCCCATTGGTTTCTGAGGGGAGATTTATGCCTGGCATACAGGGCATCACCCACTCTGATGGACCTCCTGCATATCCACAAAACAAACAGTACCAGAATTATCCGTTCTAAAGACTTAAACCTTGCCTGTGATATAAACAGGACCTGCTGGAGAGATAATTATGTATCCCAGAGACTACCCCGTCTATGGAACAAGCTCTCCATCCATCTGAAGCAGAGTTCCTCCCTAACCCAATTCAAGTGCAGCTTGGACAATTGGATGGGAAACCGGAAATTAATCCCTGGTTTGGCACCTATGTCTCTAAAGCAAACAGGTAACCTGTAAATGGTTCACCTCCCAGACCCATGCTTACACTTATCAAGGATGTCAAAACTTGTCAGAGATTCGGGATGCATGTCTACGCTTAAAAAGGCCCTCGTGATCATTAGAGTAGTAAACACCGATAAACACCTATGAACCGATAAACACCTATGAACATACCTACAATCACAGCGAAACTGTGAGGCATACTAGTGTCCTGCTTTGATCACAAGTTAGCAGACATGGTGTCACAGCATGAATGCAGAGCTGCTTGATATAGCCCCTGAGCCTGATGACTAGTATTGCAAGGGAATTTCAAAGCAAATCTAGGAAGTATGAGGCAGCTTCAAATGGCTTTACGATGCTGACCCACAACTAAGCTACAGTGCACAGATCTCAAAAGGAAAGAAATATTACACAATGGCAGGCACCTTCCTAGTACAGAACTCTTCAAGTATATACTAACTAAAAGAAAAACTGGATCAGCTGTTGTGATATCATGTAAGTGGTCTAGCAATGCTTAATTAAACTCTTTCTTCTTCTACATTTCCATCCAAATGACAGTAGCTCTCAATGTTTACACTAAACTGCCCTATTCATGTAACCTTTATGCCATGCTACTGTGTCCAAATATCATTACATTAATTAATACAGCTAAGCACCTTATTTTGTTGGCACTGTGATGATGTACCTATGACTGTAAATGAATAACTACTATGGGTTTTAGCTACTAATTATGTACCTACTACACTTCTGAAATGTCAATGCAATAGCTCATCAGCAACCGCCTGACATGATGAACTTAAGTACACTCAACATTTGTATTTGGACTGATTATAATACCAGAAAATGTCTCACACACACACACACACACACACACACACACACACACACACACACACACACACATGCACACGCGCACACACACACACACACACACACACACACACACACACACACACACACACACATTCACTTACTCTGAGATCACTGCACCTAGAAGAAAGACCAATCAAAAATTAGTGGTGTAAAGCCAGACATGATCCAATGAAATCCACAAAACTACCACGGCAGCAAAGGATAAAAGAGTGTTGATTTATTAAAAGGTTAGCACTTTCATGCTACTATGAGCACTTCTTCAGACCATTATAAATTGCAATAAAATCACACTCCATTATATATTATAATACTCTAATCAAACAACCTATAACAAAACAGTTTCAAATAACTAATTTAAAGAGCTTCCATTCCTTCAGAATGGGTTTTAAATAAATAATTTTAGTATCTGTTTTCCATCAGTACCTACTTTGAATGGGCTCCCAAAAATACATATACAGAAGGACCGACCACCCATGAGATCCACTGTGTCGGGGAGGGGGTGAGCTACAGAGTCCATGTCAATTTATGTGGAGAAGGAACTAAGAATGTTAGTGAATAGGTCACCCACTATTTTAAGAGACACAAAACATTTTTTTAGAAGACCTGGCTTTATGTTTAGGAGCTATGAATAAGACTGACAGTTTATTTTTCTTGACCCTGGATGTACAATCTCTTTTCACTTGCATACCAAATGGGGAAGGTCTCACCATGCTTAGTGAAAGCCTTAAAAGTGAGCTTGACTTCAGCGATATGAAGGTGACGCTGATTTGTTCCTTGGTTAGTCTCATATTAGAACACAATATATTTATATTTTATGGAAAATATTATTGGCAGAAGAAGGTTGTGGCAATGGGCACACCCTGCACAAACAGCTATGCCAGTTTGGTTATGTCATATACATATGTCAGTACATATGCAATATAAATGAAATAGCTCACACATGTTATGCAGATATGCAAAAGGCATACCTGGGAATAATTAGTAAATACATTGCTAAGAAATAAGGCCCGAGATGAATATTTGCAAAAAAGAACAAAATGGTCTATACATATTTACAATAAGTAAGTTATCAAAGCAGAAGCGAGAGGAGAACAACCAAAACTCTTTGTTGAATACAGTTGAAGGAGAGAGCAAGAAATTTATGAGATTTTAGCAATAACTGGTAATTTAACATCAGGAATAAATGATATCCATGCTGTTAACACTATTTTACAACATGCATTCTTACTTCCTTTGAAAATAATGTATTCTCACCACATTACAGTTTAAAAGGCTGCCTATTACCTGCAGCCTCATGTTTTATAAGTTTAGTTGTGATGCAACATGGAATATAAGAAGTGTCCAAAAACCTTGAATGATTTAACATGTTTAATATAAAATCCACACTTCCAGAGAACAGCAAAAGAGGCTAAAATAGTATGCACTGTTCAACAGTTCAAAATCTTATAGGTGCAATATGCAGATAATGCACAGACGGCAACAATGGGATATGGGCTTGCCCAGCTTTCATTAGAGATAAATTATATGTATTTCACTATACTCCAAAACATAGTTTGTTTATACAGTTCTTAAAAAGTATAGACATCTGTTTTGTCTTCAATATAAACTTTTAGTAAGGGCATCCATGTCACCTTATTTCCCAAGTTATCACACCCTGTTCTACCAATACGGCTTGCTAGAGTTTTTTGGGTCTGTTTTGCGACTGCAAGATCATTCTTTGGTCTCTGTAGGACTGATCTTATAAAAAGCTGTGCGGTTTAGGGTTCCAGACTGTCAAATAACACAATTCTTTAAAATTAATTTCATCTTTTGAAGGGCAGTATTAATTTCATCTTTTGAAGGGCAATCTGTTTTATTTGCACAACTGTGATAACCATTGTAAAAGTTTCTTTAAAATGAGACTTTTTCACTATCACTGTTAACTGTACTGTAAGTATTTCTTTTAACAGCAGAGCTGGATTAACAAGGGAGCTGATGGAGCTGCAACTTCAGGACCACATGTTTGAAACAGGCCTTGCAGCTGCTATTCCCAATTAAGTCTGAAATCCTGTGCTATTGCCACACTAAATAAATAGACCCTTACAATTTTCAGATCTAGGCCAATGTTGCACATACTAAGTAACAGTAGTTGATTTAAAGGTCATCATAAAGTTTTGTCAAAGACATAATTTTTTCATTTAAATATGTACTAAACAAGAACATTTTTAAGAAGTAAAATCCTACTTAAAGGATGGTCAGAATGATGTCAGAATATGAGCTCATACATTTCTCAAGAGGTGTGGCACTTAGCTACTCATCTAGCTTCAACACCACCAAAAGCATACATTATTACATTATTTCCTTCAAACAACACTCTTCATTTTCTGTCTATATAACTAAAAATAGCCCAGCTCTTAATGAAAAGGCTTACTTACTTCTTTGCAATTTAATCGTGGGGGTTTATACCATCTGGAACAACTGTTACTTTGTTCTTTTGGTTAATAATGTTAACAGAGTCCTTAAATATAGGACCACAAGTATGTCACCTACAGCTGTTTATAATTTATTCTGTGCTTTGTGTAATATTTTTATATATGTGTGTATAATAATATATTGGTTATACTGAATATCTAGATGATAGCACAGTCTATACAGATGAAATACAAGAAAACCACAAAAGCAACACTCATTGTGGTTTTCCAGTTATACTAATTCAAGGATGGATTTTTTTTCTGTTTAGTCTTTTAATTTTCCCTTCACTTTTTCCAAGGCTGGGCCAGTAAATTCCCCTCTATAGTTCTAGCTTCAATAAGATTCCAGGTTTCTTTAGCGGTGTGTTTGGCTTTCATAATTCAGTATGCCAGGACAGTCATATACCCCCAAAAAAGTTAGGAAAGAGAAAACCAAAGACACAAATTATACAAGTCATGGAACTGGTTTGCTAAAACTAATCTGCTCATTTTCAACAGGAATGGGGTCTGCATTTTAAATGCTACTAAAACACAAGACTGCCTTTTCCTTTAATGTGATAGTGAACTCTGTCTCTCATCTGAGTGCTCTTTATACTTAACTCACAACAATTTCTGTTAACTAATTGTAATTTTCAGCCACTTGACTGTCAACTAAAATTACTGGAATTTAGAAACCATTGCTTGCATACAGCTCAGTGCGAGTCCTGTTCTGCAATAAACAGATTTTCACTTATTACAACTGTTGCTTTCAGTACAGGATAGTTATTATAAATTCGGCAATACAAAAGCAGTCACTGATTATCCCTATGGGACAATTTTATTGCATGACATACAAAACATTGACGGTAACATGATGGGAATGTGAAATGCTTTGCAAACTTAACACAATAAATTCCCCAGTCTATAGTCTTTAGAAATTAAGACGCCATGAGTCCCAGTACTACACATTCCCAGAACAAACCTTAACTGTACTATACTTAGCTTTTCCTCTCTAGGACATAAACTATGGAAATCATTATTAGGCAAACTCTTGTCCCAAATACCAGCTTAAAGCACACCTTTGCAAAGAGGGACAATGCAGATGTGCTACCACCATCCATTTAAATTAAATCATGAATAACAGAATTCCCTACTAAAATAATTGTTTTAGTTATTCTCAAAAACACACCGTTATGATATGACTACTCCACGATAATGCACTTCCTCTCTCCATTCAGCCCTTTATTTTTTTTCTTTCAACCATCTTACCATGCTACTTAATTTATATTACTGCATATATACTTGTAAATAGTGTTTTAACTTTAAACATTTTGCATTTCTTATTTAAGCAAACATTTTCATACTCTCTTCATGACACTTCTAGGACAACCCAGATCCTGCAATTGGCCCATATGTATCAGTGCTCTTACCATGATAAAAACAAGTAAATAAATATATTAAAAAAAATAACTTCATGCCTGATGGCTCTTTACGTGTACTGTTTGTGTCGCTGAGAGCCTGAGTTCAAGAATGAGTATAGCTGACTGGAAAGCCCAATGCATGTGTGGGAGATGGAGGAGAGATAACCACTGCAATGTGTCATGACAACTATCTCCCCCTGGAGGAAGGGCAGTGCCCAACCTACACATTATTGCAGTAAAGGAGAAAGGCAAATGAACATGGTGCTGTGATGACATCCTCACAAATATATCACAAACTAAGAAAAAAAGCAAAGGGTACTAGATGGCTGGGCACCAGCTTTTGACTTGCTTCTAAAATACCCAAGTAAAATCTACAATGATCTCTGCAATGGCCCCTTGTTATGAATAATAGCTATCTTACATAAGGATCCCTACCAGAAGCTGGACAAACGCACTG